>NW_028143130.1:0-263806 GCF_977018435.1 Lepisma saccharinum | reverse complement strand
TATATGGTTAACGCAACTGAAATTTATAACCATCATCTATTTCTATGGTGGTACTGAAAATCATAATTTTGGAACAGGCTTTTTCATAAATAATAGAATTATCTCAGCTCTTAAAACATTAGAATTTATTAATGATAGGATATCATATGCAGTTTTACAGGGTAGGTGGTGTAAAATTATTTTAATAAACATACATGCACCAACGGAAGATAAAGATGATAATACTAAAGATGATTTTTATACAGAGTTAGAACAGGTCTTTGATAAATTTTCTCAGTATGATATGAAAATTCTCTTAGGTGACTGTAATGCACAGATTGGCAAAGAAGAGACATTTAAACCCACAATTGGTAAAGAAAGTCTTCATGAATTAAGTAATGATAATGGTATAAGATTGATTACTTTTGCAACCTCAAAGAATTTAATTGTGAAAAGTACCACTTTTAAACATAAAGATATCCATAAATATACCTGGTCTTCTCCAGATGGTAAAACTCATAATCAGATAGATCATATTCTCATTGATAAGAGAAGGCATACTAGTATAATTGACGTTCGTACACATAGAGGTGCTGACTGTGTCAGTGACCATTATTTAGTAATTGCTAAATTAAGAGAAAGACTCTCAGTGATAAATCATAAGCAACAAAATCTAAAAGTTCTAAAATTTGATACAGGAAAGTTTACTGATGAAAGAATTAAGAAAGATTACCAAATTAAACTGTCAAATAGATTTGATGTTTTGCAGGATTTAAATGATGATGAAAATATAAATGAAACAGACGTAAATAAGAATTGGGAGCACATACGTAATGCAATAGAATCAGCAGCTAAAGAAAGTATAGGATACCATAAACCGAGAGAAAGTAAGCCATGGTTTGATAATGAATGTCATAATCTAATAGAAATAAGAAATCAGGCTAGACTTAGGTGGTTAAAAAACTCTGATGATACAAATCTAAACAATTATAATAGAATAAAGCGAGAAGTTAACCGCACGTTTAGAAGTAAAAAAAGAGATTACTTGAAAACCAAAATTAACGAAATTGAAACAAACAGCAAAAATAAAAATATCAGAGATTTATATAAAGGTGTAAATGAGTTTAGAAAGGGGTGGCAACCTAAAGTAAACTTGATAAAAGATAAAGACGGTGATTTTCTTGCTGACCCAAGCGATATTCTAAATAGATGGAAGAACTACTTTAATGACCTTTTAAATGTCCATGTAGGAGATAAATCAGAAGTGAATGAAGTACACACAGCAGAACCTTTAGTTCCAGAACCTAACTTGACTGAAGTTAAAGATGCTATTAAAAGGCTAAAGAATAACAAAGCACCTGGCATTGATTTAATACCAGCTGAGTTAATTAAATATGGTGGAAATTCATTAATATGTCAAATTCATAAATTAATTTGTTTAATATGGAATAAAGAAGAAATCCCTCAACAGTGGAAAGAATCCATAATTGTTCCTGTGTTTAAAAAAGGTGATAAAATGAACTGCAATAATTACCGTGGAATTTCTCTACTCTCAACAACATATAAAATATTATCTAACATTCTTTTAACAAGACTAACCCCATATGCTAATGAAATTATAGGTGATTATCAATGTGGATTTAAACGCAACAGATCAACTACAGATCAAATTTTTCACATCAGACAGACACTTGAAAAAAAGTGGGAATATAATCAAAATGTCCATCAGCTATTCATTGATTTCAAAAGAGCATATGATTCGGTCAAAAGAGATAAATTATATAATATATTAGTAGAGTTTGGAATACCTAAGAAGCTTGTTAGTATGATAAAAATATGCACCAGTGAAACAGAAAGTAAAATTCGTGTGGGTATTAATATGTCTGACAAATTTACAATTCATGATGGGTTAAAACAAGGAGATGCATTATCTCCATTGCTCTTTAATTTTGCCTTAGAATATGCTGTTAGGAAGGTAAACGAAACTAAAGAAGGACTAAAATTAAATGGTGTGACTCAGTTGTTAGCATATGCAGATGATGTAGACTTACTGGGGGATGATGTGAATACAATTAAGAATAATGCTAAAATATTTTTCAAAACAGCTAAAGAGATAGGTTTGGAAGTTAACAAAGAGAAAACTAAATATATGCTTACAGGCCGAAACCAAGAGTTAGGTAATAATCAAAATCTAATTATTGATAACAACTCGTTTGAACGAGTTTCCAAATTCAAATACTTAGGAGTAATATTAACAAATGAAAATGATATTAAAGAGGAAATAAAAAGTAGGCTTAATTCAGGAAATTCATGTTACTTCTCTCTTCATAAACTTTTGTCTTCACGTTTAATATCTAAGAAACTAAAAGTTAAAATATACAAAACAGTAATTTTGCCTTTAGTGTTATATGGGTGTGAAACTTGGTCCCTTACATTGAAAGAGGAACATAAATTGAGAGTATTTGAAAATAGGATCCTTAGGAAAATATTTGGACCTAAAAGGGATGAGGAGACAGGTGAGTGGAGAAGGTTACATAATTTAGAACTACATAATTTGTATTCATGTCCAGATATTATTAGAATAATTAAATCAAGAAGACTTAGGTGGGCAGGCCATGTGGCACGAATGGGAGAGGAAAGAGGAGTTTACAGGATTCTTGTTGGGAAACCTGATGGTAAGAGACCAGTAGGAAGGCCAAGACGAAGATGGAGGGACAACGTCGAGATGGACCTAAGGGAAATCGGTAGGGATGGAAAAGAGTATATAGATCTTGCTCAAGATAGGGACAGATGGAAGGCCTGTGTTGCTGCAGCCATGAACCTTCGGGTTTAAGAAGGCTAGAGAATTAGTTAGTTAGTTCATCTATTTCTATGCATAATAAAATATTCAAATATAAATTTAAAAAAAAACTGTTCCGTTTTTGTAAATTAACAGGTAGACTGTTAAATTCTAACAGTAGAATATTTTTAATTTTACGCTAAATTCTAGTCTCGTCTCGTGAATAAGAAAGAGTGTTTCATTCTCCGCCCCATAGCCCCCCAAATAATTTTGCTTAAGATAATCTAATGTATTATTTTGCTTCTCTTGTAAAGTTTACTCTGAATTGTGCTACATGAACTTAACTTTAAATACACATTTGAAATGTTCTAGACCATCAATTTGGGGGCTGAGACCACTAAACCATCAACTTTTGGGGGAGGGGGGGGGCTATGACCAGAGACAGCAAAACACATGACTTAACAATATATACTAAGTATGTAATTATTGTTAACATTTTTACTAAAAATAGTTTCAAAAGACGAACTAGGTTAGTGGGTGGGTCGTTCGGGCTACAAATGACTCTCACATGACATTCAGAACGAGATAATTGATATATTAGGAAGATCTGTTTTGCGCTCCGTGGTAGCAGATATTAAAAGTCGGGAATATTTTGCTGTTATGGTTGACAAAACTTGTGACATATCCATCCGTGGACAATTAATATTCTGCATTCGAACTGTGAATAAAAATTTTGATATATTTGAGGAATTCATGGGCTTTTATGAGATTCCGAACACTGAGGCCAAAACTTAAAAAAAGGGAGAGAGTGAGTCATTCATTAATTTATTTCAGTGATCAGAGCCCTCCCAATAATTTTGACAAGTCGGCGCTCCTGCTCCGCCCCGTCTCAATTTCGCCACATTGGTTACGGGTTCGAATCCCGCACTGTAAAAAAGTTGACTTGTGAAATGACGGTTTAAGACCCTCAATTTCTGCTGCCGTCCAACTGCCAGAAATGACCAAGACCGTTATTAATGTATTGACAGCCATTATATAATCTAATTGATGTAATTTTACTAATTCAGTTTTAACATATGGTTAGCATAGCGCTCCACAACGCCAGGGAGCCTGGGTTCGAATCCAAGCCTGTTAATGGATGTTCTTTATGAGTATCGCTTCAATTTCATTATATCATCACTCATCCTCATTGTCGAGATTAGCCAGGAGCTGTACAAAAGCAACGGGAAATAACAAAGATCAAAATAAAACCAGTTTTAACATGTGTGTGTGTGCAATTTGTAATCATAATCTATCTTCATGCACGATAAAATATTCAAATTTAAATTATAGTGCACCGACTTCCGTGGCGGAGTGATAAGCACGGCGCGCTAGGATTCCAGGTGTCCCGGGTCCGAACCTCGCCATAGGTGTTCTTTGTCAGTGTACCTTCATCAATTTCATCATATCATCACTCATGTTCATCGTCGCGATTAGCCAAATGTGGCAGAAAAGCGATGTAACATAACCAAATCAAGCAATCATCCTCATCGCAATGCGCAGTGGTAATTTTGTACAACCTTGTAATCAAGAGATCCGCGACATAAATACACTTTAAACTGTAGCCCATCCCGATTAGCCTCTTTGTGCATAAAGTTGACTTAAAAATTAGGGGTACCTATCCCGCCCAAGGCCAATGGCGTCGCCCAGATCATCTAATAATAATAAAATAAAGTATTTAATCACGTCAGCGTGTCTAGCCTACTACTATCCTATTACTAGGGACATTGAATTTTCGCGATGCACGAAATCGCGAAATGTGAAGAAAAGATGCAAATTTTGAACATTCTGCACGTAACTACACCCCCAATGATGAAATATGCATGAGTTTTATTCGAGAAGTAACGCGAAATGTGTGCTTTTCCACGAAATGAACGCTTTTCGCGAAATAACCGTGAAATATCATCACATTAAGTAGAAAACACGCAAAAACCGGCAATCGAGGTTGCGCGCGCAAACTGTCGATTTGTAACGAAACGTTTGCTTAAACTTTCCTACCACTTGCAGCTGAAGAACGTTTTATCTTCAATCACATCAGGAAGACGCTGCAAATTGGGATTTCTCATGCACATATTCTCAGTTCGAAAATTTCGCTCCCTGTCAAGCTGCATTTCTTTCACCCCCGAATGTCTACTCAACTTCCAGTTTCATTGAACTTGCTAGCTGTAGCAGCGATAAGATTAGTCTGTTTTTTTCCACCGTTGGTATGTACCGCTGATCTAACATTTTATTTACCGCTCTCCTCAGTTTTTGTTTACCATAAATTTGTCTCCCTACCTATTACTGAAAATAACTTTCTTCAGCTCTACTGAATACTTGCTCTCTTCTCTCCCTAAATTCTTCCTTTTGTTCATTTAACTGATTAAATATGGTGACTCGAAACTAGCCAAAGTATGAATTACTAAAGCCGCGTTTACACTGGGCTTGGTAATACATGTTACCAAGAAATGTTGGTAACATTTCGAAATACGCTTGTGAATTTGTTATCAACATCTCATGTTAGCAACAGATTTCCCGTGTTGACAACAGAAAGTTTGTTATCCACAAGAAGTCGGGGTAACACTTTACTATACCTGAGACAGATTTCTTCAAATTTACAGGAGAAAGTACTTACGCAAATCATTTTATGTAGCGTTGTTGATGTTCGGGAATGTAATTTTGATTCATTTTAATGCGAATGCATGTGGTTTTGTACGAAAATCTATTTCCGACGCGCTATTGCTGCTGCCGCCATTTGCTTCCTACATGAGAGCACAATACGCTCTCGTATTGTCCGTATATGCTAAATTGAACGAAAGGAGTGCTAATGGAACCTAACCTAACAGGCCTAACCTAACCTAGTAGGCATACCTCGTCCCCGTGATGGTTTGTGGGGCTATCGTGAATTTTTGGGCTAACGTCAATGGTTTTTCTGGCTCAAGGAACGATCAACGGTAAGCTATCGCCATGTTGTGTGTGGAAATAAACAAGAACAGTAAGTACTCGTAAATGTAAGAAATATACATTACTTTCCTAACAAATTCAATTATTTCACCTAAATAAGTGTTCCGGAATGCAGAATAGTACGTTAGCAATATGTAAAAAAGTGCGAAAGAAATGATTCCCAGGTGTGTCAGGTAAAGTAAAGTAGTACCGAAGTCGGTAAAGATCAATGAATGTTAGCAATATTTGTTACCAACACATGTTAACAGAGTCTTTTTGATGTTAGCAACATTTCCCCGTAACCATCACGCCAGTGACAGCCAGCCAGCGAGTGCAAGAGCATCGTTTCGTGCGAGGTGTGTTTTGTTTTGTATTTTATTTCTCATGGAAAAATCTTTTGAATGAGATTGAGTTGTCAAAGGATCAAGTGCTGAACTTAGTTGAATTATTCCGAGAGAAGCCTGTCCCTTGGGACCAAACTTATCCACAATCTAAAGACATAAAGCAACAGGTCACTTCCGCTATAATTAGCTCTTGCCCGCAGTGAAGATCTCACACAAATTCTTCTTGGTCTTCTCTGTTGCGTCAAAATGACACATGCTGCCGCAGCGAGCACAACTTCCTCCACACTCGACATCTTGCAGCCAACTGAGGTCATGCAGCCAAAATGTTAACAAAAGTTATTAACAAAAATAAAGTCAAACTAGCGTTCTGGTTACCAACATTTGTTGACAACATCTGTTGTTAACATTGTTGGTAGCAAAAAGTTAACAACATTTGTTGGTAATATTCGGTGTAAATGCGGCTTAAGGAAATGATTCGCTCCTTCCCTGCCTTTTTGCAGCATGATGCTAAGTTGAATTTTATATTATTTTAAGGGAAAATATTAAAAACAAACTCATCCTCATCGTTGCGATTAGCCAAAATTGGTAGAAAAGTGATTGATTGATTGATTTGGTATTTTAAATCCACTATATGCACAATAAGGCTAATCGGGACTGGAGCTACAGTTTAAAGTGTGATCCGAACCACTTTGCCGGACCCCGTGGCCAAGTGGCTATCACATCGCGCTGCGGCGCTTGGGGTCTCGGGTTAGAATCCCGCTCAGGCATGGTTGTTTGTAAATGTTCATTCATCAATTTCATCATTTCATCCCTCATCCCCATCTTCGCAAATTAGCCAAGAGGCACAAAACGCGAAGTAAAATAAAACAAATCAATCAAACCGAACCACTATGTGCCTCCACCGGGTATCGAACCCCGGACCTCTTGATTACAAGGCGACAACAGGTAGAGAAGCGACACAAATAAGCAAATCACATAACATTCCGTCGCGCAAGGTGGTCAAAAGACAAGTTGCGGCAAGGAACACACAAGCTTGAATTATATAATACACGGGCTCCGTTACTTTGTAACCCCATATTTTTGTACCATCAAAACCTCATTTGCCAAATTTTGTACTATTTTTGTACTACTCAAGAATGCTAAAAATAATTTTTGTACCACTCAATTTACCGTCGAAAAAAAATAATCAAATTTGGGGTTACAGAGTAACGTCTCAACCTCATCATCGGTTTCGGCAATGTTTTCCACATCAAAATATTGTACTATTTATGTACCATTTTGTACCACTATTTAAAAATTTTGTACCCATCAGAAACAGCCAGAAAAAAGGCGGGAAAACTTTTACATTGCAACCATATATTTTTGTACCGTCTCAAGTTGCTTCGAAGAATATTATGCTATTTTTGTACTAATTTCCTTTAAATTAAACTTTATTAACACTACTTTGCAATAAGTGGATATCCGATTTTTATACCGTTCTTAGAAAACCCTCAAAATTTTGAAATTTGTATTTATTTCTTAGAGGCAGCAATTCACGGAAAAATATTGGACAAAATTATATCGAATACGTGAGGTTTTTGTCTGCGTAATGTTTGAATAAAATGTCTAGAATGACTACTTTCCAATAAGCCCCTCCATTATTTTTGTACCGTTACGGAAAACCCGAAAATAATTTTCAATTTTTGGATTTTTCATATCAATGTACTAATTCATATGAATAAATGGACAAAATATTATTACAATGGTGAGTTTAGAGCTCCCCAATTCATCAATACAACTTTATAGACATGTACTTTATATCAAGTCCCTTTTCAAGTCTTCGCAAAGTCACGAAAAACCCGGGAAACATTTTATAAATTTCACATTCCACTCAAAGACACGCACTTTACAACAAAATATGGACCAAATATTAACGAATATCTGAGGTTTATATCTGTTTAACGTTTTAAAAAATGCCCTAATTTCTATTAGGCACCTTTCTGATTCTTGTACCTTCACTGAAAACCCGGGAAATATTTTTGAATTCTTACTTCTTCGCTGAGACACGAAGTTTACAAGAAACTATAAACAAAGTAATATCAAGTGTGTGAGGTTTGTATATAAGTCATGTTTAAATTATATCTCCTATATTGTTACTGTCTATTAAGCCCGTTATCGATTTTTGTACCGTCACGGAAAACCCGGAAAATATTTTTGAATTCTTACTTCTTCGATGAGACACGAAGTTTACAAGAAACTATAGACCTAGTAATTTCAAGTGTGTGAGGTTTGTATATAAGTAATGCTTAAATTATATCTCCCATATTGTTACTTTCTATTAAGCCCGTTATCGATTTTTGTACCGTCACGGAAAACCCGGAATATATTTTTGAATTCTTACTTCTTCGCTGAGACACGAAGTTTACAAGAAACTATAGACAAATTAATATCAAGTGTGTGACGTTTGTATATAGTAATGTTTAAATTATATCTCCTATATTGTTACATTCTATTAAGCCCGTTATCGATTTTTGTACCGTCACGGAAAACTCGGGAAATATTTTTGAATTCTTACTTCTTCGCTGAGACACGAAGTTTACATGAAACTATAGACCAAGTAATATCAAGTGTGTGAGGTTTGTATATAAGTAATGTTTAAATTATATCTCCTATATTGTTACTTTCTATTAAGCCCATTATCGATTTTTGTACCGTCACGGAAAACCCGGGAAATATTTTTGAATTTTTACTTCTTCGCTGAGACACGAAGCTTACAAGAAACTATAGACCAAGAAATTTCAAGTGTGTGAGGTTTGTATATAAGTAATGTTTAAATATATCTCCTATATTGTTACTGTCTATTAAGCCCGTTATCGATTTTTGTACCGTCACGGAAAACCCGGAAAATATTTTTGAATTCCTACTTCTTCGCTGAGACACGAAGTTTACAAGAAACTATATACCAAATAATATCAAGCGTGTGAGGTTTGTATATAACTAATGTTTAAATTATATCTAATATATTGTTACTTTCTATTACGCCCGCTATCGACTTTTGTTCCGTCATGAAAAACCCGGAAAAAAGTTTTGATTTCTTACTTCTTCGCTGAGACACGAAGTTTACAACAAACTATAGATTACTAGTATCAAGTGTGTGTTGTTTGTATATAGTAATGTTTAAATTATATCTCCTATATTGTTACTTTCTATAAAGCACGTTATCGATTTTTGTACCGGCACGGAAAACCCGGGAAATATTTTTGAATTCTTACTTCTTCGCTGAGACACGAAGTTTACATGAAACAATAGACCAAGTAATATCAAGTGTGTGAGGTTTGTATATAAGTAATGATTAAATTATATCTCCTATATTCTTACTTTCTATTAAGCCCGTTATCGATTTTTGTACCGTCACGGAAAACCCGGGAAATATTTTTGATTTCTTACTTCTTTGCTGAGACACGAAATTTACAAGAAACTATAGACCAAGTAATTTCAAGTGTGTGAGGTTTTTTTATATATAATGTTTAAATTATATCTCCTATATTGTTACTGTCTATTAAGCCCGTTATCGATTTTTGTACTGTCACGGAAAGCCCGGGAAATTTTTTTGAATTCTTACTTCTTCGCTTAGACACGAAGTTTACAAGAAACTATAGACCAAGTAATATCAAGTGTGTGAGGTTTATATATAAGCAATGTTTAAATTATATCTCATATATTGTTACTTTTTATTAAGCCCGTTATCGATTTTTGTACCGTCACGGATAACCCGTGAAATATTTTTGAATTCTTACTTCTTCGCTGGGACACGAAGTTTACAAGAAACTATAGAACAAGTAATATCAAGCGTGTGAGATTTGTATATAACTAATGCTTAAATTACCTCTCCTATATTGTTACTTTGTATTAAGCCCGTTATCGATTTTTGTACAGTCACGGGAAACCCAGGAAATATTTTTGAATTCTTACTTCTTATTTGTGACACGAAGTTTACAACAAACTATAGACCAAGTATTATCAAGAGCGTGAGGTTTGTATATAACTACTGTTTAAATTACATCTCCTCTATTCTTACTTTCTATTAAGCCCGTTATCGATTTTTGTACCGTCACGCAAAACCCGGGAAATATTTTTGAATTCTTACTTCTTTGCGGAGACAAGACGTTTGTATGAAACTATAGACCAAGTAATATCAAGTGTGTGAGGTTTGTATATAAGTAATGTTTAAATTATATCTCCTATATTCTTACTTTCTATTAAGCCCCTTATCGATTTTTGTACCGTCACGGAAAACCCGGGAAATATTTTTGAATTCTTACTTCTTCGCTCAGACACGAAGCTTACAAGAAACTATAGACCAAGTAATTTCAAGGGTGTGAGGTTTGTATATAAGTAATGTTTAAATTATATCTCCTATATTGTTACTGTCTATTAAGTACGTTATCGATTTTTGTACCGTCACGGAAAACCCGGGAAATATTTTTGAATTCTTACTTCTTCGCTGAGACACGAAGTTTACAAGAAACTATAGAACAAGTAATATCAAGTTTATAAGGTTTGTATATAAGTAATGATTAAATTGTATCTCCTACATTGTTACTTTATCTTAAGCACGTTTTTTATTTCTGTACCGTCACGGAAAACACGGGAAATATTTTTGAATTCTTACGTTTTCGCTTAGACACAAAATTCACAGGATACCATCAACCAAATATTATGGAGTATGTGAGCTTTGTATCTAAGTAATCTTTCAATAAAATTTTCTTAGTGATTACTTTATATTAAGCCTGTTTTTTTTAATTTCTGCTCCGCTACGCAAAACAAGGGAAAATTTTTGAATTTTTACTTCTTCGTTCCGACACGAAATTCACAAGAAACCATCGACCAAATATTATCGAGTTTGTGAGGTTTGAATCTAAGTAATCTTTAAATAAAATATTCTATCTGATTACTTCCATGAAGCCCGTTTTTTAATTTTGTACCGCTAAGAAAACCCGCGAAATATTTTTTAATTCTTACTTTTTCGTTGAGACAAGAATTTCACGAAGCTATTGAACAAATATATCGAGTGTGTTAGGCTTGTATCTAAGTAATCTTTACATAATATCTTCTATATGATTACTTTCTATCAAGCTTATTTTTGATTTTTGCATCGTCACGAGAAACCCTGAAAATATTTTTGAATTTTTACTTCCTCCCTGATATACGAAATTCGGAACAAACTATGGACCAAATACTATCGAATGTGTGAGGTTTCTATCTAAGTAATCTTTAAATAAAATATTCTATCTGATTTCTATCTTTTAAGCCCGTATTTTTTGTATCGCCACGGAAAACCCGGTAAATATTTCAGAATTATTACTTCTTCGTGTAGACACGTAATTCAACAACAAACTATCGACCAGATATTACTGGGTGTGTGAGGCTTGTATCTTGGTAATCTTTAAATAGAATTTTCTATGTGATTACTTTGTGTTAAGCCCATTTTGGATTTTTGTCCGTCACGGAAGACCCGGGAAATAAACGTTAATTCTTAGTTATTCGCTGAGACACGAAGTTTACAACAAACTATAGACCAAGTATTATCAAGAGTGTGAGGTTTGAATATAGCTAATGTTTAAATTACATCTCCTATATTGTTACTTTCTATTAAGCCCGTTATCGATTTTTGTACCGTCACGCAAAACCCGGGAAATATTTTTGAATTCTTCCTTCTTTGCTGAGACAGGAAGTTTACAAGAAACTATATGCCAAATAATATCAAGTGTGTGAGGTTTGTATATAAGTAATGTTTAAATTATATCTCCTATATTGTTACATTCTATTAAGCCCGTTATCGATTTTTGTGCCGTCACGGAAAACCCGGTAAATATTATTGAATTCTTATTTCTTCGCTGAGACACGAAGTTTACATGAAACTATAGACCAAGTAATATCAAGTGTGTGAGGTTTGTATATAATTAATGTTTAAATTATATATCCTATATTGTTACTTTCTATTAAGCCCGTTATCATTTTTTGTACCGTCACGGAAAACCCGGGAAATATTTTTGAATTCTTACTTCTTCGCTGAGAAACGAAGTTTACAAGAAACTATAGACTAAGAAATTTCAAGTGTGTGAGGTTTGTATATAAGTAATGTTTAAATTATATATCCTATATTGTTACTTTCTATTAAGCCCGTTATCATTTTTTGTACCGTCACGGAAAACCCGGGAAATATTTTTGAATTCTTACTTCTACGCTGAGAAACGAAGTTTACAAGAAACTATAGACTAAGAAATTTCAAGTGTGTGAGGTTTGTATATAAGTAATGTTTAAATATATCTCCTATATTGTTACTGTCTATTAAGCCCGCTATCGACTTTTGTACCTTCATGAAAAACCCGGGAAAAAGTTTTGATTTCTTACTTCTTCGCTGAGACACGAAGTTTACAACAAACTATAGATTACTAATATCAAGTGTGTGAGGTTTGTATATAGTAATGTTTAAATTATATCTCATATATTGTTACTTTCTATTAAGCACGTTATCGATTTTTGTACCGGCACGGAAAACCCGGGAAATATTTTTGAATTATTACTTCTTCGCTGAGACACGAAGTTTACATGAAACAATAGACCAAGTAATATCAAGTGTGTGAGGTTTGTATATAGGTAATGTTTAAATTATTTCTCCTATATTGTTACTTTCTATTAAGCCCGTTATCGATTTTTGTACCGTCACGGAAAAGCCGGGAAATATTTTTGATTTCTTACTTCTTCGCTGAGACACGAAATTTACAAGAAACTATAGACCAAGTAATTTCAAGTGTGTGAGGTTTGTATATAAGTAATGTTTAAATTATATCTCCTATATTGTTACTGTCTATTAAGCCCGTTATCGCTTTTTGTACCGTCACGGAAAGCCCGGGAAATTTTTTTGAATTCTTACTTCTTCGCTTAGACACGAAGTTTACAAGAATCTATAGACCAAGTAATATCAAGTTTGTGAGGTTTATATATAGGTATTGTTTAAATTATATCTCCTATATTGTTACTTTTTATTAAGCCCGTTATCGATTTTAGTATCGTCACGGATAACCCGGGAAATATTTTTGAATTCTTACTTCTTCGCTGGGACACGAAGTTTACAGGAAACTATAGAACAAGTAATATCAAGCGTGTGAGATTTGTATATAACTAATGCTTAAATTACATCTCCTGTATTGTTACTTTGTATTAAGCCCGTTATCGATTTTTGTACAATCACGGGAAACCCAGGAAATATTTTTGAATTCTTACTTCTTCGCTGTGACACGAAGTTTACAACAAACTATAGACCAAGTATTATCAAGAGCGTGAGGTTTGTATATAACTACTGTTTAAATTACATCTCATATATTCTTACTTTCTATTAAGCCCGTTATCGAGTTTTGTACCGTCACGCAAAACCCGGGAAATATTTTTGAATTCTTACTTCTTAGCTGTGACACGAAGTTTACAAGAAACTATAGAACAAGTATTATCAAGCGTGTGAGGTTTATATATAAGTAATGTTTAAATTATATCTCCCATATTGTGACTTTCTATTAAGCCCGTTATCGATTTTTGTACCGTCACGGAAAACTCGGGAAATATTTTTGAACTCTTACTTCTTCGCTGAGACACGAAGTTTACGTGAAACTATAGAAAAAGTAATATCAAGTGTGTGAGGTTTGTATTTAAGTAATGTTTAAATTATATCTCCTATATTGTTACATTCTATTAAGCACGTTATCGATTTTGATACCTTCACGGAAAACCCGGAAATATTTTTGAATTCCTACTTCTTTGCTGAGACACGAAGTTTACAAGAAACTACAGACCAAGTAATATCAAGTGTGTGAGTTTTGTATATAAGTAATGTTTAAATTATATCTCCTATATTGTTACTTTCTATTACGCCCGCTATCGACTTTGGTACCGTCATGAAAAACCCGGGAAATATTTTTGATTTCTTACTTCTTCGCTGAGACACGATGTTTACAACAAACTATAGATTACTAATATCAAGTGTGTGAGGTTTGTATATAGTAATGTTTAAATTATATCTCCCATATTGTTACTTTCTATTAAGCCCGTTATCGATTTTTGTACCGTCACGGAAAACCCGGGAAATATTTTTGATTTCTTACTTCTTCGCTGAGACACGAAGTTTAAAAGAAACTATAGACCAAGTAATTTCAAGTGTGTGAGGTTTGTATATAAGTAATGTTTAAATTATATCTCCTATATTGTTACTTTCTATTACGCCCGGTATCGACTTTTGTACAGTCATGAAAACCCCGGGAAATATTTTTGATTTCTTACTTCTTCGCTGAGACACGAAGTTTACAAGAAACTATAGACCAACTAATATCAAGTGTCTGAGGTTCGTATATAGCAATGTTTAAATTATATCTCCCATATTGTTACTTTTTATTAAGCACGTTATCGATGTTTGTTCCGTGACGGAAAACTCGGGAAATATTTTTGAATTCTTACCTCTTCGCTGAGACATGAAGTTTACAAGAAACTATACAACAAGTAATATCAAGTTTATGAGGTTTGTATATAAGTAATGTTTAAATTATATCTCCTATATTGTTACTTTATATTAATCTTGTTTTTTATTTTTGTACCGTCACGGAAAACCCGGGAAATATTTTTGAATTCTTACGTTTTCGCTGAGACACGAAATTCACAGGATACCATCAACCAAATATTATGGAGTATGTGAGCTCTGTATCTAAGTAATCTTTCAATAAAATTTTCTTAGTGATTACTTTATATTAAGACTGTTTTTTTAATTTCTGCACCAATACGCAAAACAAGGGAAAATTTTTGAATTTTTACTTCTTCGTTCCGACACGAAATTCACAAGAAACCATCGACCAAATATTATCGAGTTTGTGAGGTTTGAATCTAAGCAATCTTTAAATAAAATATTCTATCTGATTACTTCCATTAAGCCCGTTTTTTAATTTTGTACCGCTAAGAAAACCCGGGAAATATTTTTGAATTCTTTCTTCTTCGTTGAGACAAGAATTTCACAAGAAACTATTGAACAAATATATCGAATGTGTTAGGCTTGTATCTAAGTAATCTTTACATAATATCTTCTATATGATTACTTTCTATCAAGCTTATTTTTGATTTTTGCATCGTCACGAAAAACCCTGAAAATATTTTTGAAATTTTACTTCCTCCCTGATATACGAAATTCGGAACAAACTATGGACCAAATACTATCGAATGTGTGAGGTTTCTATCTAAGTAATCTTTGAATAAAATATTCTATCTGATTTCTATCTTTTAAGCCCGTATTTTTTGTATCGCCACGGAAAACCCGGTAAAAATTTCAGAATTATTACTTCTTCGTGTAGACACGTAATTCAACAACAAACTATCGACCAGATATTACTGAGTGTGTGAGGCTTGTATCTTGGTAATCTTTAAATAGAATTTTCTATGTGATTACTTTGTGTTAAGCCAATTTTGGATTTTTGTCCGTCACGGAAGACCCGGGAAATAAACTTTAATTCTTAGTTATTTGCTGAGACACGAAGTTCACAGGAAACTATAGACCAAGTATTATCAAGTGTGTGAGGTTTGTATATAACTAATGCTTAAATTACATCCCCTATATTGGTACTTTCTATTAATCCCGTTATCGATTTTTGTACAATCACGGGAAACCCGGTAAATATTTTTGAATTCTTACTTCTTCGCTGTGACACGAAGTTTACAACAAACTATAGACCAAGTATTATCAAGAGTGTGAGGTTTGTATATAGTAATGTTTAAATTATATCTGCTATATTGTTACTTTCTATTACGCCCGTTATCGATTTTTGTACCGTCACGGAAAACCCGGGAAATATTTTTGAATTCTTACCTCTTCACTGAGACACTAAGTTTACAAGAAACTATAGACCTAGTAATTTCAAGTGTGTGAGGTTTGTATATAAGTAATGTTTAAATTATATCTCCCATATTGTGACTTTCTATTAAGCCCGTTATCGATTTGTGTACCGTCACGGAAAACCCGGGAAATATTTTTGAATTCTTACTTCTTCGCTGAGACACGAAGTTTACATGAAACTATAGACAAAGTAATATCAAGTGTGTGAGGTTTATATTTAAGTAATGTATAAATTATATCTCCTATATTGTTACTTTCTATTACGCCCGTTTTCGATTTTTTACCGTCACGGAAAACCCGGGAAATATTTTTGAATTCTTACTTCTTCGCTGAGACACGAAGTTTACAAGAAACTATAGACCTAGTAATTTCAAGTGTGTGAGGTTTATATATAAGTAATGCTATAATTATATCTCCCATATTGTTACTTTCTATTATGCCCGTTATCGATTTTTGTACCGTCACGGAAAACCCGGGAAATATTTTTGAATTCTTACTTCTTCGCTGAGACACGAAGTTTACAAGAAACTATAAACAAAGTAATATCAAGTGTGTGAGGTTTGTATATAGTAATGTATAAATTATATCTCCTATATTGTTACATTCTATTAAGCCCCTTATCGATTTTTGTACCGTCACGGAAAACCCGGGAAATATTTTTGAATTCTTACTTCTTCTCTGAGACACGAGGTTTACATGAAACCAAAGAGCAAATAATATCAAGTGTGTGAGGTTTGTATATAAGTAATGTTTAAATTATATCTCCTATATCGTTACTTTCTACTAAGCCCGTTATCGATTTTTGTACCGTCACGGAAAACCCGGGAAATATTTTTGAATTCTTACTTCTTCGCTGAGACACGAACTTTACAAGAAACTATAGACCAAGTAATTTCAAGTGTGTGAGGTTTGTATATAAGTAATGTTTAAATTATATCTCCTATATTGTTACTGTCTATTAAGCCCGTTATCGATTTGTGTACCGTCACGGAAAACCCGGGAAATATTTTTGAATTCTTACTTCTTCGCTGAGACACGAAGTTTACAAGAAACTATAGACCAAGTAATATCAAGCGTGTGAGGTTTGTATATAAGTAATGTTTAAATTATATCTCCCATATTGTTACTTTCTATTAAGCCCGTTATCGATTTTTGTACCGTCACAGAAAACCCGGGAAATATTTTTGAATTCTTACTTCTTCTCTGAGACACGAAATTTACATGAAACTATAGAGCAAATAATTTCAAGTGTGTGAGGTTTGTATATAAGTAATGTTTAAATTACATCTCGTATATTGTTACTTTCTATTAAGCCCGTTATCGATTTTTGTACCGTCACGGAAAACCCGGGAAATATTTTTGAATTCTTACTTCTTCGCTGAGACACGAACTTTACAAGAAACTATAGACCAAGTAATTTCAAGTGTGTGAGGTTTGTATATAAGTAATGTTTAAATTATATCTCCTATATTGTTACTGTCCATTAAGCCCGTTATCGATTTTTGTACCGTCACGGAAAACCCGGGAAATATTTTTGAATTCTTTCTTCTTCGCTGTGACACGAAGTTTACAACAAACTATAGACCAAGTATTATCAAGAGTGTGAAGTTTGTATATATCTAATGTTTAAATTACATCTCGTATATTGTTACTTTCTATTAAGCCCGTTATCGATTTTTGTACCGTCACGCAAAACCCGGGAAATATTTTTGAATTCTTACTTCTTCGCTGTGACACGAAGTTTACAAGAAACTATAGACCGACTAATATCAAGTGTGTGAGGTTTGTATATAACTAATGTTTAAATTATATCTTCTAAATTTGTTACTTTCTATTAAGCCAGTTATCGATTTTTGTACCGTCACGGAAAACCCGGGAAATATTTTTGAATTCTTACTTCTTCGCTGTGACACGAAGTTTACAAGAAACTATAGACCGACTAATATCAAGTGTGTGAGGTTTGTATATAACTAATGTTTAAATTATATCTTCTAAATTTGTTACTTTCTATTAAGCCAGTTATCGATTTTTGTACCGTCACGGAAAACCCGGGAAATATTTTTGAATTGTTACATCTTCGCTGTGAGACGAAGTACGATAAACTATAGACCAAGTATTATCAAGTGTGCGAGGTTTGTATATAAATGTTTTTTAAATAAAATATTGCATCTGATTTATATCTATTAAACATGTTTTTTATTTTTCTATCGCCACGGAAAATACGGGAAATATTTTCCAAATCTTACTTCTTCGCTAAGGCTCGAAATTCATAGGAAATCATCGAACATATTTTATTGAGTGTATGCGGTTTGTATGTAAGAAAACGCTAAAAGAAATATTTTGTGATTACTTTCTAATAAGCACATTTTTGATTTTTGTACCGCCGCGGAAAACCCTGGAAATATCTTTGATTTCTTATAAACCAGGCATTATCAAATGTGTGTGATTTGTATCCAAGTAAACCTTATAGAAAATCTTCTATGCAATTACTTTCTATTAAGACTGGTTTTTGATTTTTGAACCGTCGCTTAAAACCCGGGAAATATTTTTGAATATTTACTTCTGCGCTGAGACACGAAGTTTACAAGTAACTATAGACCAAATAATATCAAGTGTGAGGTTTGTATATAAGTAATGTTTAAATTATATCTCCTAAATTTGTTACTTTCTATTAAGCCCGTTATCGATTTTTGTACCGTCGCGGAAAACCCGGGAAATATTTTTGAATTCTTCCTTCTTCGCTGAGACACGAAGTTCACAAGAAACTATAGACCAAGTAATATCAAGTGTGTGAGGTTTTTATATCAGTATTGTTTGAATTATATCTCCTACATGCTTACTTTTTACTAAGCCCGTTTTCGACTTTTGTACCGCCACGGAAAACTCGGAAAATATTTTTGTAATCTTATTTCTTCACTGAGACATGGAGTTCACAAGAAACTAAAGACAAAATAATATCGATTGTGTGATCTTTTTATCTAAGTTATCTTTAAATAAAATCTTCTCTGTGATTTTTTTCTATTAACTCTGTTTCTTTTATCTTACTTCTGCGCTAGGCTCGAAATTCATAGGAAATCATCGACCATATATTATTGAGTGTATGCGGTTTGTATGTAAGAAATATCTAAAAAGAAAATTTGTGATTACTTTCTAATAAGCACATTTTCGATTTTTGTACCGGCACTGAAAACCCTGGAAATATTTTTGAATTCTTACTTCTTCTTTGAGATACGAAGTTCACAAGAACCTAAAAACCAGGCATTATTAAATGTGTGAGATTTGTATCCAAGTAAACCTTATAGAAAATCTTCTATGCAATTACTTTCTATTAAGACTGGTTTTTGATTTTTAAACCGTCGCTTAAAACTCGGGAAATATTTTTGAATTCTTACTTCTTTGCTGAGACAGGAAGTTTACAAGAAACTATAGACCTAGTAATTTCAAGTGTGTGAGGTTTGTATATAAGTAATGTTTAAATTATATCTCCAATATTGTGAATTTCTATTAAGCCAGTTATCGATTTGTGTACCGTCACGGAAAACCCGGGAAATATTTTTGAATTCTTACTTCTTCGCTGAGACACGAAGTTTACACGAAACTATAGAACAAGTAATATCAAGTGTGTGAGGTTTATATTTAAGTAATGTTTAAATTATATCTCCCATATTGTGACTTTCTATTAAGCCAGTTATCGATTTGTGTACCGTCACGGAAAATCCGGGAAATATTTTTGAATTCTTACTTCTTCGCTGAGACACGAAGTTTACAAGAAACTATAAACAAAGTAATATCAAGTGTGTGAGGTTTGTATATAGTAATGTATAAATTATATCTCCTATATTGTTACATTCTATTAAGCCCCTTATCGATTTTTGTACCGTCACGGAAAACCCGGGAAATATTTTTGAATTCTTACTTCTTCTCTGAGACACGAGGTTTACATGAAACTATAGAGCAAATAATATCAAGTGTGTGAGGTTTGTATATAAGTAATGTTTAAATTATATCTCCTATATCGTTACTTTCTATTAAGCCCGTTATCGATTTTTGTACCGTCAGGGAAAACCCGGGAAATATTTTTGAATTCTTACTTCTTCGCTGAGACACGAACTTTACAAGAAACTAGAGACCAAGTAATTTCAAGTGTGTGAGGTTTGTATATAAGTAATGTTTAAATTATATATCCTATATTGTTACTGTCTATTAAGCCCGTTATCGATTTTTTTACCGTCACGGAAAACCCGGGAAATATTTTTGAATTCTTACTTCTTCGCTGAGACACGAGGTTTACAAGAAACTATAGACCAAGTAATATCAAGCGTGTGAGGTTTGTATATAAGTAATGTTTAAATTATATCTCCCATATTGTTACTTTCTATTAAGCCCGTTATCGATTTTTGTACCGTCACGGAAAACCCGGGAAATATTTTTGAATTCTTACTTCTTCTCTGAGACACGAAGTTTACATGAAACTATAGAGCAAATAATATCAAGTGTGTGAGGTTTGTATATAAGTAATGTTTAAATTACATCTCGTATATTGTTACTTTCTATTAAGTCCGTTATCGATTTTTGTACCGTCACGGAAAACCCGAGAAATATTTTTGAATTCTTACTTCTTCGCTGAGACACGAACTTTACAAGAAACTATAGACCAAGTAATTTCAAGTGTGTGAGGTTTGTATATAAGTAATGTTTAAATTATATCTCCTATATTGTTACTGTCCATTAAGACCGTTATCGATTTTTGTACCGTCACGGAAAACCCGGGAAATATTTTTGAATTCTTACTTCTTCGCTGTGACACGAGGTTTACAACAAACTATAGACCAAGTATTATCAAGAGTGTGAAGTTTGTATATAACTAATGTTTAAATTACATCTCGTATATTGTTACTTTCTATTAAGCCCGTTATCGATTTTTGTACCGTCACGGAAAACCCGGGAAATATTTTTGAATTCTTACTTCTTCGCTGTTAGACGAAGTTTACAACAAACTATAGACCAAGTATATTTCAAGTGTGCGAGGTTTGTATATAAATGTTTTTTAAATAAAATATTGCATCTGATTTATATCTATTAAACATGTTTTTTATTTTTCTATCGCCACGGAAAATACGGGAAATATTTTCCAATTCTTACTTCTTCGCTAAGGCTCGAAATTCATAGGAAATCATCGAACATATATTATTGAGTGTATGCGGTTTTTATGTAAGAAATCGCTAAAAAAAAATTTTGTGATTACTTTCTAATAAGCACATTTTTGATTTTTGTACCGCCGCGGAAAACCCTGGAAATATCTTTGATTTCTTATAAACCAGGCATTATCAAATGTGTGTGATTTGTATCCAAGTAAACCTTATAGAAAATCTTCTATGCAATTACTTTCTATTAAGACTGGTTTTTGATTTTTGAACCGTCGCTTAAATCCCGGGAAATATTTTTGAATTCTTACTTCTTCGCTGAGACAGGAAGTTTAAATTATATCTCCTAAATTTGTTACTTTCTATTAAGCCCGTTATCGATTTTTGTACCGTCGCGGAAAACCCGGGAAATATTTTTGAATTCTTCCTTCTTCGCTGAGACACGAAGTTCACAAGAAACTATAGACCAAGTAATATCAAGTGTGTGAGGTTTTTATATCAGTATTGTTTGAATTATATCTCTTAGAGGCTTACTTTTTACTAAGCCCGTTTTCGATTTTTGTACCGCCACGGAAAACTCGGGAAATATTTTTGTAATCTTATTTCTTCACTGAGACATGGAGTTCACAAGAAACTAAAGACAAAATAATATCGATTGTGTGATCTTTTTATCTGAGTCATCTTTAAATAAAATCTTCTCTGTGATTTTTTTTCTATTAACTCTGTTTCTTTTATCTTACTTCTGCGCTAGGCTCGAAATTCATAGGAAATCATCGACCATATATTATTGAGTGTATGCGGTTTGTATGTAAGAAATATCTAAAAAGAAAATTTGTGATTACTTTCTAATAAGCACATTTTCGATTTTTGTACCGGCACTGAAAACCCTGGAAATATTTTTGAATTCTTACTTCTTCTTTGAGATACGAAGTTCACAAGAACCTAAAAGCCAGGCATTATTAAATGTGTGAGATTTGTATCCAAGTAAACCTTAAAGAAAATCTTCTATGCAATTACTTTCTATTAAGACTGGTTTTTGATTTTTAAACCGTCGCTTAAAACTCGGGAAATATTTTTGAATTCTTACTTCTTTGCTGAGACAGGAAGTTTACAAGAAACTATAGACCTAGTAATTTCAAGTGTGTGAGGTTTGTATATAAGTAATGTTAAAATTATATTTCCTATATTGTTACTTTTTATTATGCCCGTTATCGATTTTTGTACCGTCATGGAAAACCCGGGAAATATTTTTGAATTCTTACTTATTCGTTGAGACAAGAAGTTTACAACAAACTATGGACCAAGTTTTATCAAGTGTGTGAGGTTTGTATATAAGTAATGTTTAAATTACATCTCCTATATTGTTACTTTCTATTAAGCCCGTTATGGATTTTTGTACCGTCACGCAAAACCCGGGAAATATTTTTGAATTCTTATTTTTTGCTGAGACAGGAAGTTTACAAGAAACTATATACCAATTAATATCAATTGTGTGAGGTTTGTATATAAGTAATGTTAAAATTATATTTCCTATATTGTTACTTTTTATTATGCCCGTTATCGATTTTTGTACCGTCATGGAAAACCCGGGAAATATTTTTGAATTCTTACTTATTCGCTGAGACAAGAAGTTTACAACAAACTATGGACCAAGTTTTATCAAGTGTGTGAGGTTTGTATATAAGTAATGTTTAAATTACATCTCCTATATTGTTACTTTCTATTAAGCCCGTTATGGATTTTTGTACCGTCACGCAAAACCCGGGAAATATTTTTGAATTCTTACTTCTTTGCTGTGACAAGAAGTTTACAAGAAATTATATACCAAGTAATATCAAGTGTGTGAGGTTTGTATATAAGTAATGTTTAAATTATATCTCCTATATTGTTACTTTCTATTAAGCCCGTTATCGATTTTTGTACCGTCACGGAAAACCCGGGAAATATTTTTGAATTCTTACTTCTTCGCTGAGACACGAAATTTACAAGAAACTATAGACCAAGTAATATCAAGTGTGAGGTTTGTATATAAGTAATGTGTAGATTATATATCCTATATTGTTACTTTCTATCAAGACCATTATCGATTTTTCTACCGTCATGGAAAACCCGGGAAATATTTTTGAATTCTTACTTCTTCGCTGAGACATGAAGTTTACATGAAACTATAGACCAAGTAATATCAAGTGTGAGGTTTGTATATAAGTAATGTTTAAATTATATCTCCTAAATTTGTTACTTTCTATTAAGCCCGTTATCGATTTTTGTACCGCCACGGAAAACTCAGGAAATATTTTTGTAATCTTATTTCTTCACTGAGACATGGAGTTCACGAGAAACTAAAGACAAAATATTATCGAGTGTGTGAGCTTTTTATCTAAGTAATCTTAAAATAAAATCTTCTCTGTGATTATTTTCTATTGACCCTGTTTCTTTTATTTTTGCACCACCACGCAAAACAAGGGAAATATTTTTGAATTCTTACTTCTTCGCTGAGACACTAAGTTCACAAGAAACTATTGTTAAAATATTATCGAGTGTGTGAGGTTTCTATCTAAGTAATGTTTAAGTAAAATATTATATCTCACTACCTTTTATAAAACCTGTTTTTCATTTTTGTACAGTCACGAAAAACGCTGAAAATATTTTTGAATTCTTACTTACTCGCTGATATACGAAATTCGGAACAAACTATGGACCAAATATTATCGATTGTGTGAGGTTTGTTAATAAGTAATCTTTATATACTATCATCTATATTATTACTTCCTATTAAGTCCCTTAATGACTTTTGTACCGTCACGAAAAATCCGTGAATTTTTTTTTAATTCTTACTTCTTCGCTGAGACTCGAAATTAACAGGAAACTAT
The DNA here is from genome assembly GCF_977018435.1 of Lepisma saccharinum. Taxonomy (NCBI): domain Eukaryota; kingdom Metazoa; phylum Arthropoda; class Insecta; order Zygentoma; family Lepismatidae; genus Lepisma; species Lepisma saccharinum. The sequence goes on along the minus strand of NW_028143130.1, from coordinate 239,822 downwards.
CGACCAGATATTACCGTGCGTGTGAGGTTTGTATCTAGGTAAACTTTAAATAACGTTTTCTATGGGATTACTAACTATTAAGCCCGTTTTGGATTTTTGTACCGTCACGGAAAACCCGGGAAATATATCTTATTTCTTACTTATTCGCTGAGACATGAAAATAAGAACAATCAATTTACCAACTATTTACGATTCTGTGAGGTTTGTATCTAATAAACCTTAAATAAATTATTCTATCTGATTACTATCTATTTAGCCTGTTTTTTTTATTTTGGAAACCGCCAAGGAAAACTCGGGAAATATTTTTGAATTCTTACTTCCTCGCTGAGACACGGAATTCACAAGAAACCATTGAACAAATATTATCGAGTGTGTCAAGCTTGTATTTAAATAATCTTTAAATAAAATCTTCTATCCGATTAGTTTTTATAAAGCCGTGTTTTTCATTTTTGTACCGTCACGAAATACCTTGAATTTTTTTTTTTTTTGAATTCTTACTTATTCGCTGCGACACGAATTTCACAATAACCTATAGACCAGGCATTATCAAATGTGTAAGATTTGTATCTATATAATGCTTATAGAAAATCTTCTATGTGATTATTTTCTATTAAGCCCGTTTTTTTATTTTTGTACTGTTAGGGAAATCCCGGGAAATATTTTTGAATTCTTGCTTCCTCGCTGAGACACGAAGTTCACAAGAAACTACAGACCAAGTAATATCAAGTGTGTAAGGTTTGTATATAAATAATGTTTGAATTATATCTCCTATATGGTTAAATTTACTAAGCCCATTTTCTTTTTTGTACAGCCACGGAAAACTCGGGAAACATTTTTCAAATCATACTTCTTCGCTGAGCCACGAAGTTCACAAGAAACTTAAGACGAAATATTATCGAACGTGTCCTGTTTGTATCAAAGTAATCTTTATATAAAATCGTATATACATTTATTTCCGATTAAGATCGTTTTTGAAATTTTTACCGTCACGAGAAATAATTTTTGAGTTCTTCGCTGAGATCCGAAATTCAAAAGAATATATCGCTCAAATTGTATGGAGTGTGTGAGCTCTGTTACTAAGAAATTCTAAATAAAATCTTCCATGTAATTAATTTGTATTAAGCATATTTTTTATTTTTGTACCGCCAAGGATTACCCGGGAAATATTTTGGAATTCTTATTTCTTCGCTGAGACACGAACTTCCCAAGAAACCAACGACCAATTGTTATCCAGAGTGAGAGTTCCAAATGTAAGTAATTTTTAATAAAATCTTTTATGTGATTACTTTTTATTAAGCCCGTTTTATATTTTTGTACAGTCACGGAAAACCCTGGAAATATTTTTGAATCCTTACTTAATCGCTAATATACGAAATTCGGAACAAACTATGGACCAAATGTTATCTAAAATGTGTGAGTAATCTTTATATAAAAACATCTATATAATTACTTCCTATTATGCCCGTTTATGATTCTTGTACCGTCACGAAAAATCCGGGAATTTTTTTTAATTTCTTACTTCTTCGCTGGGACTCGAAATACACAGGAAACTATCAACAAGATATTATCGAGTGTGTGAGGATTGATTCTAAGTAATCTTTTAATAAAATTTTATATGTGATTAGTTTCTATTAAGACCATTTTGGACTTTTGTACCGCCACGGAAAACTCCGGAAATATTTTTGAATTCGTACTTCTTCGCAGAGACTCGAAGTTCACAGGAAACTATTGACAAAATATTATCGAGTGTGTGAAGTTTCTATCTAAGTAATCCTTAAATAAAAAATTTGGTATGATTTCTATCTATTAAGCCCGTTTTTGGTTTTTGTGCCGGTACGGAAAACTTGGGAAATATTTTTGAATTCTTACTTCTTCTCTCAGACACGAAATTCACAAGAAACTACTGACCAGGCATTATCAAATTTCTGAGATTTCTACCAAAGTAATCCTTATAGAAAATCTTTTATGCGATTAACTTCTATTATGCCCGTTTGTGAGTTTTGTACCGTCACGGAAAACACGGGAAATATTTTTGAATTCTCACATCTTCGCTGGGACAAGAAGTTCCAAGAAACTATAGACCAAGTAATGTCAAGTATTTTTAGGTGTGCATATAAGTAATGTTTAAATTATATCTCCTATACTGTCACTTTCTATTAAGCTCATTTTCAATTTTTGTACCGTCACGGAAAACCCGGGAAATATTTATGAATTCTTACTTCTTCGTTGAGACACGAAGTTTACAAGAAACTGTAGACCAAGTAATATCAAGTGTGTGAGATTTGTATATAAGTAATGTTTATATTATATCTCCTATACTGTCACTTTCTATTAAGCTCATTTTCAATTTTTGTACAGTCACGGAAAACCAGGGAAATATTTTTGAATTCTTACTTCTTCACTGAGGCACGGATTTCACAAGAAACTATACACCAAATATTATCGAATGTGTGAAATTTGTATCTATCTAATCTTTTTATAAATTCATTTATAAAATTACTTTCTATAAAGGCCGCTTTTTTATTTTTGTACCGTCAAGGAATTCTTACATTTTTCGCTGAGACACGAAATTCACAAGAAACCATCGACCAAATATTATCGAGTGTGTAAGGCTTGTATCTAATTAATTTTTAAATAAAATCTTCCCTTTAATTATCTTCTATTAAGCCTCCTTTTTATTTTTGTACCGTCACGGAAAACCCTGGAAATATTTTTGAATTTTTACTTCTTCGCTGAGACACGAAATGCACAAGAAACTATACACCAAATATTATGGAATGTGTGAGGTTTGTATCTAAGTATTCTTTATATAAAGTCATCTATATAATTATTTTCAATTAAGCCCGTTTTTTTGTTTTGGTACCATCACAGTAGTAATAAATACCATAGGATGAGGACAAAAAATCGTACAAATGAAGAGTTCATATGATTAACAGACAGATTTGGCTATACTTTAAACTATGTCAAGATGCCCATATGAGTCAATTGCCCCAAGTGTGATACACTGTCAAATTCAAAGAATCCTGAATTCTAGTGTACAAATGAAGATCTCTTAACAGACTAATTTGGCTTCACTTAAAACTATATCAAGTTGTCCATAAGAGCCTATTGCCTACAGTGTGCTACTCTGTCAAAATCCCAAGAATCCCGAATTCTAGTGTACAAATGAAGAACCCTCAACAGACTGATTTGGCCATGTGTACAAAAGCTGCATCTGTCAGTCTGTTGTCTATAAGCCTGCTAAAAATATAGCCCTTTTGCTTACACAGTAGTACACTGTAATATATGCTTAAAAAATAAAATAGAAGATAAACTTTTGTAATACCCTGTAGTTGCTAACATGGACAAAACTTTTGTAATATGCTGTAGCTAAGAACTGCCGCCGGAAAAAAATCAATACTCGGTCTGTAACCGGACATGAGTTGGCACTTCAATTGGAAAAAACCCACATTAGAAAAAAAACCACGGTAATGTTTTGACTGAGTATTTGGAAAAAACCCACTGTAATGTTTTGACTCCGTCAACCGGACAACAGACCAAAGCAGTCCAATTCTATGCTCTGAACAATATCAGCCCAGGTCGGACTTTGAAAATATTCACCGCAGATTCGGAAGTCCAACTTCTGACTGTAATACAGCTGATATCAGCTGATGGCTCCCGGGTTCTATACCCGGTGGAGTGTAGGCCTCCCCGATGGCGCAGCGATTGTGTCGCCGCCTTGTAATCAAGGGGCTCCAAAGTTTGATACTTGGTGAAATGAAGGCCTCCCCCGATGGCGCAGCGAAAGTTTCGCCGCCTTGTAATCAAGGGGGTCCCGGGTTGGAGGCCTCCCCGATGGCGCAGAGATAGTGTCGCCGCCTTGTAATCAAGGGGCTCCCAAGTTTGATACTTGGTGGAGAAGTGGTAGCGTTGCTGCCTGTTGCACAGAAAACAGATCCCAAACTGCTTGGCCTTTTGATGTTGAGGAATTGTGCCGATTCTATTGGCTTACATAACTTTGGTTGTGCGACAGATGTCGAGTTCTAGAATTGTATAGGCCTCCCCCGATCGCGCAGCGATAGTGTCGCTCCCTTGTAATCAAGGGAGTCCCAGGTTTGATACCCGGTGGAGTGTATAGGCCTCCCCCGATGGCGCAGCGATAGTGTCGCCGCCTTGTAATCAAGGGTGTCCCGGGTTTGATACCCGGTAGAAGCACAAGTGGTTCGGATCCCAACAACAACTCTAGAATTGTGTCTTTAAAAACATATGAGCAAATGCTGGACTCTGGAATATTTATGAATATCTGTATGCTGTTAAGCATTTGCTAGTACTTAAATTGTCTATTGGAGTGGGCAAATCCGAACTGATTGGCGTTTTGGATAATTCTATTTGGTAGAATATAATTGTACTCAATTTTGGGCTGTACGACACGTTTGTCAAGTCTGTTGTTGTCTGCTGTTGTCTGGGTATAAGAGCACCCGCTCAGCCACCAACTGCTGCTATAATTGTTTTGGCATACTATCCATAGTTCTGTTTTTGGCCGCCCAAGAAATCTTATATAATAAACCTACAACAAAAAAAAATGCAAAATCAGAAATATTGTAATCAGTGTAATAAGAATATATCTAGTTCTAATTGGGCTAGGCACCGGCATAATTGTGATCCTAAGAAATGTAGAAAGCCTACTATAATGTGCTCAAAATGCCATAAAATATTTAGCAAAACATATTACAATAGGCATAAGTATACTTGTTATGTAGAGCCATCTACATCCTCATCTGGTCTAAAAAGAAAGCTTGATACATCCGATAATACTAGACCAGCAAAGCAGCTACGCAATGCACTCATCCATAGTAGTTTTAACGGTCACCTTAGTGATTTCTGTTCTGTATCAGAGCCAAAATGTATTATTAGAAATTTTTTGAACAGTAAAAATCCTGATGTGCAGGCTATTCTAAATGCACAAAATGGCTCTTATAAGCTATCTCTGAAATTGTATACTCAATATAAGAAATCAAACGGCACAAAATTTACACAGCCCCATATAACAGAAACTGTATCTGTATACTCAAATATAAACTCGGACGAAATACTAAGCAGGTTGATAGACCAATTGCTTATCAAACACTCTGAGTTTGCTGCTAAGGAATCGGGTTGGAGCCTTTGTGGATCTCCACACAAGCTCTATGTTAATATTTCCGAATTCAGACCGATACAAGGTTCTAGATATCTGCCATTACCTGACAATATCAAAAACAAAAAAGCGGTGGTTATCCTAAAAATATGATGATCAGAAAAGCTTTTAGTGGTGTATTTTGACGGCTTTGTTTCCAGTTTTAAACCATCCAGAGCGAATAAGTCATTATACACCGCGTGAACATGATTTTGATGACGCTATGGAGGGCTTAGAGTATCCAATGTCTGTTCAGAATATTGATAAATTTGAAAAAAAAAAAGCCAGAGATATCAACGGTATGCCGTTATCTATTAATGTGTTTATTAATTCTACTGCTCATGGCAATTGCTTGATAGAACCTGTCCGAATCAGTACACTTGATGATGATTCTGCTGCCCCGATAGATCTGCTCTTATTTGAAGAGGACGGTACATACCATTACGCTCTGATACGCGATCTTGAAGCTTTAGTCAGAAAACAACTAGACAAATCTAATACAATATACAAGTTGTGTCGAAGATGTTTTGACTGTATTTGATGATCAAAAATAGTAAATGGCGTTCGTAAACGGAATACCGAAATTGCTAAAAACAAGTTGGTTGAACATTTAAAATACTGTGGCAACCATAAACCTGTTCATATGGTTATGCCTAAACCAAATAAAAATGCCGAATTCAAAAAATTCGAAGCCTTGTTGGGGCACCCAGCGTATATAGTCTGTGATTTTGAATCGAATCTCAAATCCTTTGCATTCTGCAGCCCAGATTCTGATGAATCTTCAAGTACATCGTATCAGCTACATGAACCTTCTAGTTTTTATTATGTGGTTGTACAAAATGGTGTTGTTAGTAATAAATATTTATACATGGGACCAGATGCCATCAAAGAATTTGCACATAAAATAGAAAATGAGTGCCTTTGCATAGCCTCTAATGTGTTGTTAAAATCAAAACATATGATGCCTTTAACAGAGGATCAGATCGAAGATTTCAACAATGCAGAAAAATGCCCGGTATGGAATTCTGAATTTTCGGACATAAATATCAAAGTGTCTCACCATTCCCATACAGATGGTAAATTCAAAATGGATCTATGTAGTAGCTGTAATATTAAGATCCAGAGACCGAAATTTGTTCCGATATTTTGTCACGGGGCATCCAATTATGATTTCCATCATCTGATCAGATACGAGGGGTTTGACAAGCAGAATTTAAATATTTTAGCAGAAAATGACGAAAAATATATTGCTATTAGCAAAATAATTAGTGTTGATGGTAGGCCTATACACTTATGATTTCTAGATTCATATAGATTTCTGTCGGCTAGCCTTGCCACTCTGGCCTGTCAATTATCTGATGCCCAATTCAAAATCACATGTGCTATGTTTCCAAATTTGGACCTGAAATTGCTTAGGCGTAAGGGTGTATATCCATACGACTATGTTACCGATTTTTCCAAATTTGACGAGCGTGCTCTGCCACCGCAACAAGAGTTCTATAGCAAGCTCAGAGCATCAGTAATTAGTAATTATGATTATCGCCATGCCCAGTTGATGTGGACCAACTTAAATTGTCAGAATCTTGGTGATTATCATAAATACTATTTGACACTCGATGTGACGCTCTTAGCCGATGTTATTGAGGCATTTAGAGCACCCTCAATACAAAATTATTACCTTGACCCGGTCTATTTTTACAGTGCTCCAGGCCTAGCATGGTCTGCGATGTTTCTGAACACTAAAATAAAATTGGATCTGATCCAGGACCAGGACATGTATCTGTTTATTGAACAATGTATACGAGGGGGCATGGTACAATGTTCTCAAAGATATGCCAGAGCCAACAACAAGTTTGTTCCCAATTATGATTCTGCGCGACCATCAAACTATATACTTTATGTGGATGCCAACAGCCTATATGGTTATGCTATGATGGATAAACTGCCATACGCAGGGCTTGAGTGGGTCGAAGATTTCAACATTGAGGATCTTCAAGACTTTGATGACAGTGACTATGGCCTGTTCTTAGAGGTTGATCTGACAATTCCTGATAATTTGCACAGCCATTTTTCTGATCTGCCGCCAATTCCTGAGGTCGAGTGTCCACCTGGCTCTAAACAGAAGAAGCTAATGATGACTCTAAAACCAAAACAGGGTTATGGCATATACTACAAGAACCACCAGTTCCTGATGCGTCATGGTGTTAAAGTAACCAAGGTTGGCAAAGTCTTAAGGTTCAGGCACTGAAAATGGTTGAAGCCATATATCGATACAAACACCGAGCTTCGAACATGTGCGATAACACAATTTGATAAGACCTTGTTCAAATTGATGGTCAATTCGGTGTATGGTAAGACCATAGAAAATGTCAGAAAGCATACTGATGTCAAGTTGGTTACCGACCCCAGCCAAAGCAAAAAGTTGGTAGCAAAGACTAATTTCAACTACAGAAAAATTTATGATGACATTCTGGCACTCTTCAACATGAAAAAAACTAAGATCACGTTTGATAAGCCTATTTATGTAGGGGCTGTAATATTAGAATTGGCCAAATTACACATGCTGGAGCTATATTACGATGTGCTGAAGCCTTTTTATGGTGATCGTATATGACTGATGTATATGGACACAGATAGCTTTATTCTTGATATTCAGACAGAAGATGTCTATCAAGATATAGCACAGTCTGCATTGTTTGAATATTTCGATACTAGCGAATTGCCTGGCCATCTGAATATTCAACCCCACAACAAAAAGGTGCCTGACAAGTTAAAAGACGAGATACTTGGCGATGTTATTGTAGCATTTGCTGGGTTAATGGCCAAGATGTACAGCTTTGAAACATCCAGTGGTGCTGTCACCAAAAAAGCCAAGGGCATTGGTAGATTAACTGTGGACAAAGAGCTCAGATTTAAAGATTATGAAGATTGTCTCAAATCATATAGCACAATCAGAACATCAGAATGTAGAATCCAGAGTGTGGATAACTTGTTGACCACAAATATTGTAAGAAAAGTGGCTCTGGACCCACATGACGATAAGAGATGCGTTTTATCATGTGGTAAACATACTCTACCATGGGGTCATTGTGACTTGATAAGTGGCAAGCAATGCCCAATCACGGAGCATGGTTTACAATAAATAAACATGCCGATGAACTTATTTGGGTTCAAAAAACAGGCTATTATGGACCTGCCAACACCAGCACCCTCTCCTGATATACAGTCTATGCTATCTAAACTAAGTGGTTTGTTAATTATTCATCTGAATAGCATACTTACAGATGTTGATGTTAATACTGGTAAAACATTGTACATATTTAACAGTTACCTGTAGGTGGTCAATTACAATTTATTACAACCCCCGAGGGCAATGTCAAGGTTTCAATAGGCAAAAATATTTACAGAATTAAGCTGTCAAACATGGTTTCTGGCACTGTATATACTGTCTCTGCCGGTGACTGTTTATATATTGAGGTCCCGGGACACTACGACAAGCTTATACCTTTTTTATATAATTAAGAATCAGATATTCTATAATAAATAACCGTTAAAAAAAACACACACAATGCCTAACGATATTTTTGGACATACAAGGCGCGAAGATCACAGTGATGAGATTCTGATGCTTGATGTCAGAGTCAAAAAATTAAGAAGTGATTTCCAAGCTCTACAAACTACACTCAATGCCAGTCTTCAACTAGAGATTACCAATTTACAATCACAATGCATGGACCCTCTTCTTAAAATTGACTCTGAACTCAAATTTCTGCTTCAGAAATATACTGACTTGGACACATTAGATAATTTTCAAAGTTTAGAGGAGGCTATAGCTGCTCTTCAAGCCAAATTTAAGACCCAGGCTATCAACTCTGAGCAATTGAAACACCAACTAGAAGAGCAGATTGGTAGTGTCCAGACACAGCTCCAAACAATTGTCAAAAGCATAAAGTCCCAAGATGATTTTGATCTAGTGATTTCTGCTTTAAAAGAACAGATTCAATCCCTACAGATACCTAATCTGGACCCCTTAAACAATGCCATAGCCGAGGTTAAAGAATAAATCGAGACACTCTAGAACTTTATGGGCAACCTACCATCTTCTGATGCTCTGAGTGCTATCACTCGTAGTGTTGCCAACATCAAGCTGCAACTCGAGACATATGAAGATTTTGGAAAAATTCAGAGTACCATAAGCGATCTTGAGGGTACCATAGCAGCAGTACAAAATGATCTGACAAATGTACAAGAAACTCTAGAATCCCGTTTACCTGGTATTGTAGACACCCTTGCCAGTGTCCAGCAACAGATCACCAAACTTGAAAACTTCAACATCGAATCCGAGCTATCCCATTTTCATCACTTGATCGATGATATTCAAACGAAGCTTGAAATTTTACAACAATCAACACCTACTCAGGCAGACATAGCCCTGCTCCAAGATGCTATGCGTAGTGTAGCTGATGCTACTGAATTAAATGCTGTAAAATTGGCCCTTGAGTCTCTGCAGAATACGGTGGCCAATCTGCCTACATCACAGGAACTTAAAAATATTAAAATAGCCGTGAATCGCATACTGAAATCAGAAGACCTGAAGAATATCCAGACAGAGATCAAACAGCTTACTCAGACAGTGTCCACTCTACCAACGAATCAACATATTAGCGAACTGCATGCCCTGTTTGAGGATATCAGAACCCAAGTCCATGATCTTACAGCTCAAAGTTCTAAATTGGCTGTTGTTGAAAATCTACAGCAAATTGTAGCCAACATCAAGCAACAGTTAGGGACCCTAGAATCCAACCAAGCAAATGTTCTGTCTGTTTTTGCCACACAGCTTCAAGAGATTGTGCAACAATACAAAAAACTTGCTGTGGACATAAATATCAAAGCGGGCCACGACGATGTTGTTAGGACTATCAATGAGCACCTTCAATCTGTAATAAGTAGATTGCTTACAGCAGAAAAAGAAATAACTGGCCTAATCGAGAATCCTAAGCACACAGTAATTCTTGAATTGTACAGTGTCCCCAACAGAGAATATGAATCACCGTTTACACCAGGTGGCAAACTGTATATGTTGTCCCCTGCTCAATTTTATTACCAGTTCTTCGTAAGAGGCACACTCAGACCGGTCAAGATCAAATACTGGTTACACCCACAGGCACACCACTACCCTACCTTGTCAATAGCCAATGCTGACAACATACCAAAGGTCACCAGTGTGGAGTTAGAGGATTTTACAGACCCCTATACACTAGAAGCAGCCTATGCTGAAGATGATGGTTCTCTCGAATTTAATATACAAATAGGGGATAAGCTGTATTTAGAAAATCCTGTAGTATCAGCTGCTGAACACCCCATAGTTGCAATATTCTTGTTTACGTACTATGTCCAGACAAACCATAGTTGACGAGCTACACAGACCAGCCAGACGTAACTATAAGCGACTGCCAGTGGTTACAAAAGGCATAGACGATTTGTGGCATGCTGACTTGGTTGAGATGGCAAGTGGACAGCTGAAAAACATAGACAAGATCAACAAGGGCTGTAAATATCTACTTACTGTCATAGATACATTTTCGAAATATGCCTGGGCTGTGCCACTCAAATCCAATACTGGAGCCTGTGTTACAGAAGCTTTTAGGACAATCATCAATCAGAGTGGCAGATTACCGCGCTATCTACAAACAGATAATGGCAAAGAATTCTATAATTTGGTGTTTCAACAATTTGTTAAGAGCCAGTCAATACGACATTACTCAAGTTACAGCAATCTCAAATCCTCTATTGTAGAAAGATTCAACAGGACCCTAAAAAGTCATATGTATAAGCAATTTACGCTTCAAGGTAATTATAAATGGGTTGCTATGATACCAGAACTTCTCGATCAGTATAACAACTCGGTCCACACCACAATTAATAAGAAGCCATCTGACGTAACCAAATCTGACGAGCAGCACTTGATCAACACTGTTTACTATCCGAGATATCAGCCAACAACCAGAATACCTAAATACAAGATAGGTGATCAAGTGATGATTAGTAAATATAAACACATATTCAAAAGAGGCTTTACTAGAAACTGGAGCACTGAATTATTTACAGTAGTTCAAGTTAAACCTGGGACCCGTAACACTTATATAATAAAAGACCATCACGACAAAATCCTCAAAGGCCGATCCTATGAAGAAGAACTCAGCAAAACTAAACAGCCTGACACTTATCTCATAGAAAAAGTCATTCGCAGAAAAGGCAAAAAGATAGTGGTCAAATGGCTAGGTCTCCCAGAACATAGCTGGATCGAGGCAGACAAAGTGATACTATGAACACCTGGGATGTTATAAAGCGACTACCAGAGCCTGAACAGCAGACTAAGAGAAATGGCAATCTGCTACCTGATAATATTCGTTGTCTTATGGTTGGGCCATCGGGTTGTAGTAAAACAACGCTACTGGTTGATAATTTTTTACTGGCACCTAACTGGTTAGACTGGAAAAACAGACACTTGTACGTCTTCTCTAAAAGCTTAGAACAATTAAAATATCAGCAGCTGATGAAGCTATACGATGGACTGGATATAGCCACTTTTGAATCAGATGTTAAGCCACTCGATGACTGTCTCGATAACTCTGTTGTTGTGTTTGATGACATTATACTGGATAACCAAAACGAGGTTAGAAATTTTTTTACACAGGGGCGACACAAAAACATAGATTGCTTCTACCTGGCACAGACCTTTTCCAAAATACCAAAACAGCTGCTACGAGACAGCAGCAATTTTATATGTGTGTTTCGTCAAGACCATACTAACCTCAAACACTTACATGATGAATATGTAGGTGGGGACTTGAGCTATAAAGATTTTTCTAAGTTTTGTGATAGGTTCTGGAACCAGGACAGCTGCGGGTTTGTCACAATTGATATGACAAGAAAGCCCAATAGTGGTAAATATAGGAGCAAAATCAACAATTTTCTAGACGTAGAGACGTATATAAACAACCATGAAACGACCAATCGTTGACGATCTTAAATTAAGAGACTATCTTGTAAAACGATTCAAGGGATGGAAATCAGATAACCGAGGTTTTTTATGAACAACACAAGCGCACAGAACAGCCTATTATTGATGCTATTGGTGAAGTGGGTAAAAATATGAAAACTGTTACAGAGCAGAACCAAAATTTGATCACACAGCTTGTGCCGGTAGCTGCTAGGAACATATTAGATTATCCAATCACCCCACTTTCTAGTATTCACACACCTAGTCCTGTTCGTCGTCGAAGAATCGAAGCTAGTCAGGATCCTATTGAATTGGGCCTTCTTGCTCAAAAATATTTAAGCACACCTAAAGACAAGAAAGATGAGGTCTTCGGTTTATATGCTGACACAGAGCGTCACGGTAGCATCATACATAAAATTGGCAATTTTAGGGTAACATTTATGGGCGATGATCTGATTGTATATTCAGAATCTCATCTTGGAGAAAGAGGTGGTTTTGTTAAGTATCCTGGAAAACCTGGATTGTGGGAACTGATGACTCGTAAACGGCCTGACAACTATACAGATCAAGACTATGAGTACTACAAAGAAATACTAATAAAATAGGATGCCCTGTACCAAAACAACGATCCTACACAAAAAAGAGTCAAGTCTAGCAGTGGAGCAAAATACAATAACTTAATGAAGCCCATATGGTCACAGATCAAGACAGATAGCGGAATCAAACAGTACAGCACCCTGCCTAAAGAATTTGTCTGGGTTGATAATGTCAGGAAACTTGTAGATAGGCTGCTGGTAATAGCTGGCGAAAAAAATGCCTTTTTACAATGAAAAGGTTGAAATTATGGACATGATAGCCACCAAATTCTCTAATTTTATAGTCAACGACACTAAGGGGATTGGTTATCTTATAAAAGTTATTAATACCCTACCGCCTAAATTTTGGAATATCTCTGAGGGTCGGGGGCTGGTTAATGACATCATAAACAAGCTGCCATTTGAGCTACACATACCAGGCTATCAGTATTGTGGTCCCTGTACCAAACTAGACCATAGATTAAACAGGGGGGGACCCTGGTGTTAATCCCCTAGACGCTGCTTGTAGAGACCATGACATAGCATACAACACACATTCTGATCTTGACAAGCGACATGTGGCAGACAGAAAATTAGAAGAGGCTGCATTCGGTAGATTTGTAAGCAGAGATGCTTCTTTGAGTGAGAGAATAGCAGCGTTGGGGACCACCATAGCTATGAATACCAGAAAAAAACTAGGGTGGGGGTTGTAATAGATTAAATAAACTGGCTACAACTTAATTGAGCTAGTCAATCCCAGAATATGTATATAATAAACCTACAATGAAAGCCAAGGGTGTTATGTATCAGATACCATATGCGGGTCTCAAATCACTTGGAACAATCCATAGTCTTCTAACCAAAAACCAGCGTAAGAGAGAAAGCTCTTGTCTTGCCAATTGTCACGGTATGAAATTGTTACTTACTACACCCCAATTAAAAAATTACAGCATTCCAGAAAAAAAAAATCGCATATAGGGGGCTTCATATTTAGTATCCCGGATATCTTAGCAGCACTAGGAGCAGTTGGTAGCTTAGCAGGGGGATCAGCTGCCATAGTAAAAACAGTAATAGATGCCAAAAAAATAAGGCAGAATTAGATGAACTGAAGCGCCATAATCTGGCCATAGAGAGACAAGGCAAAGGTCTTAAAAAAGTCATGATTACGTTTAAAAAAAAACAAGTGCCGCTTACCAACCATGATATCGAAGCTTTAATCAAACCACTGGGCATCAGAAATTTTAGAGGTGTGTACATGTCTGATTCTTTACCAGAACAATCACTCAAAAAAGAGTGTGTCATAGTCAATTTGGATAGCTACAAAAATCAGGGCACACACTGGATCTGCTTTCTTAAATATTCAAACAAGAAGGCCTTTGATTTTCGATACGTTTGGGGGGATTCCACCTAATAACGTAGTAAAATATCTAAAATCTCATAATCTGTATTACAATGACGATCGTATTCAAAATTTTGAAGATATTAATTGTGAACATCTGTGTTTATCTGGTCTTAGATATCTGTCCCAAATAAATAAACCATCAATAGAAGATTTTCAAAAAGCCCTGTGGTATCTAAACATCATGGGCATATTCCATCTGACCAGCCAGAATTCAATATTGAAACTCAGACTACATGATGATATAGTATACCCCAAAACAATAGCTCTCAGAGCATTCTACGGCATGTACTTGATCCCCAATATTACACACCATAACAAAACAATCACAGTTGGTGACCAAAACATTGTCATCACTCCAGGGCAGTATAATCATACTCAGTTACCCAGAGGTGTAGTGTTAACTCAAAATTCTGTCACTCGCAGAGTAGAGATTGTGTCTGCTACAGAGACAGTAGATCTGGGTACTATAGGAGAGCTATTGGGTTTCCAGAACAATACAAAACTTGAACTAGCCATCAAACACACTGCTATTAATATACCTAAATTCTTAGCCATAGAGACTCTGAATATTCACTGTAATGTGGCCGAGGGTATGATCACCAAATCGGATGGCATAGGCACTCACAAACAAACTGGCATCATCGCAACATTAAAAAATAACTCTGAATTTATAGAGCCAATCATTTACACTCCATCACCAACATTGTATTTTCTGGTGTGCCATAATAGAATCGACTACATTGAGTTGGTGGTCACTAACGAAAGATAAGAATTAGTTGATTTTGCCGGAGCCACAACAACCGCCATCATAGAGATTAATATATAAATAAAATATATACTAAAAAATGGAGCATATCGAGAGTTACGAGCTACAGTCGTTCCCCCCGAACCGTAGGACCTTTGCCAATTTGAATCAGCCCAACACAGAGATTGAGGTTGACCTTGACGTAGGTGATGGCTTCATACACCCCCACAGAGCAGACCTATATATCAAGTTTGATGTTGTAAAGCTCGATGGTACAGATTATCCGGGTAACTCAAATATAAGACTAGTAGACAATTTTGTACCGCATCTGTTTTCTCAAATCGAGATCAGAAAGCATGGTGTTGTCATAAACATAGTAGACTCTCCTGGTATTACACTACAGCTTTGGCCACACTGAACTTATCCAAGACCGAGGCTTCTTACTACAAAATAGGTGGATTTGAGGCTGGTGATAAAATATTAACCAAGGGCCACACTGTATTGTTCCCGATGCGCCTGTTACCTGGATTTTTCTCAGATTACAAAGACATTATGTGGAAGGGTGGTTTAAGAATCACATTTCGAAGAGCCGCCAATGATAATAATGCTTTGATGCGGTATAGTACATTAAACTGTACTGGTGCAGCTCTGCCTAATACCCTACCTGACGAAGGCAAATGTGTTATTCAGACTATGGAGCTAAGAATCCCGGTTGTTGAATATGAGGCCAGCTATGCTCTTAAATACAAAGCAGGTATACTAAAAATCCACAGGTACCTTTACAATTTTATACATATCAATGTGTCCAGAAACCTGCTACTGGTAGCTATTATGAATTTGATGCTACAAACTCATTCTCCAGTATACAATATGACATGCCAGATTTTGTGTTGGTGCTGTTTCAGACTGGTCGAAACAACAATCAGCAAAAAAATTCAAGTAAGTTCGATAGCTGTAACATAAAGAACATATATCTTAAAAATGGCCGAAACGAGGTGTTTCCTAGAGAAAATTATAATTTAGACATGACCAAAGATTATTTTCTTAAATTATACGAGGCCTACACAGCATACAAAGAGTCACTACAGGCAATACCGACATGTATTACTCACCCGATGAATTCAAAGCACAGAGATCGATGTTTGTAATCAACACCTCAAAACGGAAACAGGTTGTAGTTAATGACAGGACAAATATTAAAATAATTTGTGAATTCCATGATACACCACCTGCCAACACAATATGCAGTGTTATTCTTATAGGTCAGAAATCATATGTTTATGATATAAGAAACGAGAGAGTCACAGAGCAATTTTAGAAGACCTCTGTACAATGCATTGTTTTAGTATTAGATATATGAGTTGAGCCTGGTGCCCAATTAAAATATTTGGGTTAACATATTAATACTCTGAACAAGTATTTAAGCATATATTACAGTGTACTACTGTGTAAGCAAAAGGGCTATATTTTTAGCAGGCTTATAGACAACAGACTGACAGATGCAGCTTTTGTACACATGGCCAAATCAGTCTGTTGAGATTTCTTCATTTGTACACTAGAATTCGGGATTCTTTGAATTTGACAGTGTATCACACTTGGGGCAATTGACTCATATGGGCATCTTGACATAGTTTTAAGTATAGCCAAATCTGTCTGTTAATCATATGAACTCTTCATTTGTACGATTTTTTGTCCTCATCCTATGGTATTTATTACTACTCATCACGAAAAATCTTGAAAACATGTTTTAATTCTTACTTCTTCGCTGATACACGAAATAACCGGAGATATTTAGCTTCTACTTGAATACAGGTATTTTCCTAACAACATGCCGATACAATGGTAGTGTGACCTAAATCCAATATAGTGTGTATTGAGTATTCATTGCCATTCACTGCTATTCAAGTACAACCTCTCACATAAGAGTTATTCTCCTAGCGAACACCTGCGATGTAAGACGCTATCGCTACTCGTGGGACATTTCATGGTCCCGGGTTAAGATCCCTGCGTTCCTAAAGGAACGATACGATTATACCAAGCTGACGCTAAGTATGTTAATGTTATTTTCGGTAAGTTACGTTGAGGAAAAATTCAAAAAGACATAATATAAAGTACATGTCCATTAAGTTTTGATTTGAAATTATTACACAAAAAGCTGAAGAAAAAAAATTCACATTTGTTGTGAAAAAGAGCCTCTCAACAGGAAACGAAACTTATTTTAAAAAATTCTAGGTGTTCCGTAACGGTTCTCAAATCAAGAAGAGTTAATATAACGCATTAGCATATAAATCAATATATAAAAATTTATCAAATATAAACCTCACACTTGTGATAATATTTGACCCATATTATCTTATGAACTGCGTTTGTTACAGAGGAAGAAAGAATTTAAGAAATATTTCCCGTTTTTTCCCTAACAGCACAAAAATAAAAAAGGGACTTCATACATAGATAGTGTCCATGAAATATTACAGGAAGGATTAAATAGCCTTATAACTCACCAACATAATAACATTTTGTCCATGAATTCATACGAATTAATACATCGAAGCGAAAAAAATATATATTTTCAGAATAGTCTTAGGGGTTTCCGTAACGGTACAAAAATAAAAAAAACGGGCTTAATAGAAAGTATTCACATAGAGGATTTTATATAAAGATTACTTAAAAACAAACCTCACACACTCGATAATATTTGGCCCATTGTTTCCTGTAATCTTCGTGTATCAGCGAAGAAGTAAGAATTAAAAATTACTTCCCGGATTTACCGTGACGGTACAAATATCAAAGACGGGCTTAATAGAAAGTAATCTCAAATATATGTTTATTTAAAGATTACTTAGATTCAAAACTCACACATTCGATAATATTTGGTCAACAGTTTCTTGTGAATTTCGTGTCTCAGCAGAGAAGTAACAATAAAAAAAAAAATCGGATTTCTCGAGACGGTACGGCCTAATAGAAAGTAATCACATTGAATATTTTATTTAAAGACTACTTAGATACAAAACTCATACATTTGATAATATCTGTTTCAAAGTATGTCCCTGAATTTCAAGTCTCAGCGAAGAAGTAAGAATTCTAAAATATTTCCATAGTTTACCGTGATCATACAAAAATAAAAAACTGGCTTAATAGAAAGTAATGAGATTAAGATTTTTAAGATTACTTAGATTCAGAACCCACACACTGGATAATATTTGGTCCTTAGTTTCTTGTAAATTTCGTGTTTCAGCTAAGAAGAAAGAATTTTTAAAAAATCCTGGATTTTTAGTGACAATACAAAAATAAAAAAATAGGCTTAATAGAAAGTAATCACATAGAAGATTTTATGTCTCAGACAGGAAGTAAGAATTCAAAAATATTTCCCGTTTTGTTCGTGACGATACAAAAATAAAATAACGGGCTTAAAAGAAAGTAATAACATAGAATATTTTAAATAGAGATTACTTAGATACAAACCTCACACATTCGATAATATTTAGTCGATGCTTTCTTTAAAATTTCGTGTCTCAGCGAAGAAGTAAGAATTCAAAAATATTTAGCGGGTTTCCGTGACAGTAAAAATATCAAAGGCGGGCTTAATAGAAAGTAATAGGAAATAAATGTTTATCTAAAGATTTCTTAGATACAAAACTCACACATTCGATACTATTTGGTGAAAAGTTTCTTTTGAATTTCGTGTCTCAGCGAAGAAGTAAGAATTCAAAAATATTTCCCGGGTTTTCCGTGACGGTACAAAAATCGATAACGGGCTTAATAGAAAGTAACAATATGGGAGATATAATTTAAGCATTAATTATATACAAAGCTCACACACTTGAAATTACTACGTCTATAGTTTCTTGTAAACTTCGTGTCTCGGCGAAGAAGTAAGAATTCAAAAATATTTCTCGGGTTTTCCGTGACGGTACAAAAATAAAAAACGGGATCAATATAAAGTAACAATGTAGGAGATATAATTTAAACATTACTTATATACAAACCTCATAAACTTGATATTACTTGGTCTATAGTTTCTTGTAAATTTCGTGTCTAGCGAAGAGGTAAGAATTCAAAAATATTTCCCGGGTTTTCCGTGCCGGTACAAAAATCGATAACGTGCTTAATAGAAAGTAACAATATAGGAGATATTATTTTTAAATTACTATATACAAACCTCACACACTTGATATTAGTTGGTCTATAGTTTCTTGTAAACTTCGTGTCTCAGCGAAGAAGTAAGAAATCAAAACTTTTTCCCGGGTTTTTCATGACTGTACAAAAGTCGATAGCGGGCGTAATAGAAAGTAACAATATAGGAGATATAATTTAAACATTACTTATATACAAACCTCACACGCTTGATATTACTTGTTCTATAGTTTCTTGTAAACTTCGTGTCTCAGCTAAGAAGTAAGAATTAAAAAAAATATTTCCCGGGATATCCGTGACGGTACAAAAATCGATAACGGGCTTAATAGAAAGTAACAATATAGGAGATATAATTTCTAAATTACTTATATATAAACCTCACACACTTGATATTACTTGGTCTATAGTTTCTTGTAAACTTCGTGTCTCAGCGAAGAAGTAAGAAATCAAAACTTTTTCCCGGTTTTTTAACGAAGGTACAAAAGTCGATAACGGGCTTAATAGAAAGTAACAATGTAGGAGATATAATTTAAACATTACTTATATACAAACCTCACACACTTGATATTACTTGGTCTATTGTTTCATGTAAACTTCGTGTCTCAGCGAAGAAGTAAGAATTCAAAAATATTTCCCGGGTTTTCCGTGCCGGTACAAAAATCGATAACGTGCTTTATAGAAAGTAACAATATAGGAGATATAATTTAAACATTACTATATACAAACCTCACACATTTGATATTAGTAATCTATAGTTTGTTGTAAACTTCGTGTCTCAGCGAAGAAGTAAGAAATCAAAACTTTTTTCCGGGTTTTTCATGACGGAACAAAAGTCGATAGCGGGCGTAATAGAAAGTAACAATATATTAGATATAATTTAAACATTAGTTTTATACAAACCTCACACGCTTGATATTTTTTGGTATATAGTTTCTTGTAAACTTCGTGTCCCAGCGAAGAAGTAGGAATTCTAAAATATTTCCCGGGTTTTCCGTGCCGGTACAAAAATCGATAACGTGCTTAATAGAAAGTAACAATATAGGAGATATAATTTAAACATTACTATATACAAACCTCACACATTTGATATTAGTAATCTATAGTTTGTTGTAAACTTCGTGTCTCAGCGAAGAAGTAAGAAATCAAAACTTTTTCCCGGGTTTTTCATGACGGTACAAAAGTCGATAGCGGGCGTAATAGAAAGTAACAATATAGGAGATATAATTTAAACATTAGTTATATACAAACCTCACACGCTTGATATTATTTGGTATATAGTTTCTTGTAAACTTCGTGTCTCAGCGAAGAAGTAGGAATTCAAAAATATTTTCCGGGTTTTCCGTGACGGTACAAAAATCGATAACGGGTTTAATAGACAGTAACAATATAGGAGATATATTTAAACATTACTTATATACAAACCTCACACACTTGAAATTTCTTAGTCTATAGTTTCTTGTAAACTTCGTTTCTCAGCGAAGAAGTAAGAATTCAAAAATATTTCCCGGGTTTTCCGTGACGGTACATAAAACGCTAACGGGTTTAATAGACAGTAACAATATAGGAGATATATTTAAACATTACTTATATACAAACCTCACACACTTGAAATTTCTTAGTCTATAGTTTCTTGTAAACTTAGTTTCTCAGCGAAGAAGTAAGAATTCAAAAATATTTCCCGGGTTTTCCGTGACGGTACAAAAGTCGATAGCGGCCTTAATAAAAGTAACAATACAGGAGATATAATATAAACATTACTTATATACAAACCTCACACACTTGATATTACTTGGTCTATTGTTTCATGTAAACTTCGTGTCTCAGCGAAAAAGTAAGATTTCAAAAATATTTCCCGGGTTTTCCTTGCCGGTACAAAAATCGATAACGTGCTTAATAGAAAGTAACGGTATAGGAGATATAATTTAAACATTACTATATTAAAAACCTCACAAACTTGATATTAGTAATCTATAGTTTGTTGTAAACTTCGTGTCTCAGCGAAGAAGTAAGAAATCAAAACTTTTTCCCGGGTTTTTCATGACGGTACAAAAGTCGATAACGGGCGTAATAGAAAGTAACAATATAGGAGATATAATTTAAACATTAGTTATATACAAACCTCACACGCTTGATATTATTTGGTATATAGTTTCTTGTAAACTTCGTGTCTCAGCGAAGAAGTAGGAATTCAAAAATATTTTCCGGGTTTTCCGTAACGGTACAAAAATCGATAACGGGCTTAATAGACAGTAACAATATAGGAGATATATTTAAACATTACTTATATACAAACCTCACACACTTGAAATTTCTTAGTCTATAGTTTATTGTAAACTTCGTGTCTAAGCGAAGAAGTAAGAATTCAAAAATATTTCCCGGGTTTTCCGTGACTTTACAAAAATCGATAACGGGCTTAATAGAAAGTAACGATATAGGAGATATAATTTAGAGATTACATATTTACAAACCTCACACACTTGGAATTACTTGGTCTATAGTTTCTTTTAAATTTCCTGTCTCAGCGAAGAAGTAAGAATTCAAAAATATTTCCCGGGTTTTCCGTGACGGTACAAAAATCGATAACGGGCTTAATAGAATGTAACAATATGGGAGATATAATTTAAACATTACTATATACAAACAACACACACTTGATATTAGTAATCTATAGTTTCTTGTAAACTTCGTGTCTCGGCGAAGAAGTAAGAATTCAAAAATATTTCTCGGGTTTTCCGTGACGGTACAAAAATAAAAAACAGGATCAATATAAAGTAACAATGTAGGAGATATAATTTAAACATTACTTATATACAAACCTCATAAACTTGATATTACTTGGTCTATAGTCTCTTGTAAATTTCGTGTCTAGCGAAGAGGTAAGAATTCAAAAATATTTCCCGGGATATCCGTGCCGGTACAAAAATCGATAACGTGCTTAATAGAAAGTAACAATATAGGAGATATTATTTTTAAATTACTATATACAAACCTCACACACTTGATATTAGTTGGTCTATAGTTTCTTGTAAACTTCGTGTCTCAGCGAAGAAGTAAGAAATCAAAACTTTTTCCCGGGTTTTTCATGACTGTACAAAAGTCGATAGCGGGCGTAATAGAAAGTAACAATATAGGAGATATAATTTAAACATTACTTATATACAAACCTCACACGCTTGATATTACTTGTTCTATAGTTTCTTGTAAACTTCGTGTCTCAGCTAAGAAGTAAGAATTAAAAAAAATATTTCCCGGGATATCCGTGACGGTACAAAAATCGATAACGGGCTTAATAGAAAGTAACAATATAGGAGATATAATTTAAAAATTACTTATATATAAACCTCACACACTTGATATTACTTGGTCTATAGTTTCTTGTAAACTTCGTGTCTCAGCGAAGAAGTAAGAAATCAAAACTTTTTCCCGGTTTTTTAACGAAGGTACAAAAGTCGATAACGGGCTTAATAGAAAGTAACAATATAGGAGATATAATTTAAACATTACTTATATACAAACCTCACACACTTGATATTACTTGGTCTATTGTTTCATGTAAACTTCGTGTCTCAGCGAAGAAGTAAGAATTCAAAAATATTTCCCGGGTTTTCCGTGCCGGTACAAAAATCGATAACGTGCTTTATAGAAAGTAACAATATAGGAGATATAATTTAAACATTACTATATACAAACAACACACACTTGATATTAGTAATCTATAGTTTGTTGTAAACTTCGTGTCTCAGCGAAGAAGTAAGAAATCAAAACTTTTTTCCGGGTTTTTCATGACGGAACAAAAGTCGATAGCGGGCGTAATAGAAAGTAACAATATATTAGATATAATTTAAACATTAGTTTTATACAAACCTCACACGCTTGATATTTTTTGGTATATAGTTTCTTGTAAACTTCGTGTCCCAGCGAAGAAGTAGGAATTCTAAAATATTTCCCGGGTTTTCCGTGCCGGTACAAAAATCGATAACGTGCTTAATAGAAAGTAACAATATAGGAGATATAATTTAAACATTACTATATACAAACCTCACACATTTGATATTTGTAATCTATAGTTTGTTGTAAACTTCGTGTCTCAGCGAAGAAGTAAGAAATCAAAACTTTTTCCCGGGTTTTTCATGACGGTACAAAAGTCGATAGCGGGCGTAATAGAAAGTAACAATATAGGAGATATAATTTAAACATTAGTTATATACAAACCTCACACGCTTGATATTATTTGGTATATAGTTTCTTGTAAACTTCGTGTCTCAGCGAAGAAGTAGGAATTCAAAAATATTTTCCGGGTTTTCCGTGACGGTACAAAAATCGATAACGGGTTTAATAGACAGTAAAAATATAGGAGATATATTTAAACATTACTTATATACAAACCTCACACACTTGAAATTTCTTAGTCTATAGTTTCTTGTAAACTTCGTTTCTCAGCGAAGAAGTAAGAATTCAAAAATATTTCCCGGGTTTTCCGTGACGGTACATAAAACGATAACGGGTTTAATAGACAGTAACAATATAGGAGATATATTTAAACATTACTTATATACAAACCTCACACACTTGAAATTTCTTAGTCTATAGTTTCTTGTAAACTTAGTTTCTCAGCGAAGAAGTAAGAATTCAAAAATATTTCCCGGGTTTTCCGTGACGGTACAAAAGTCGATTGCGGCCTTAATAAAAGTAACAATACAGGAGATATAATTTAAACATTACTTATATACAAACCTCACACACTTGATATTACTTGGTCTATTGTTTCATGTAAACTTCGTGTCTCAGCGAAAAAGTAAGATTTCAAAAATATTTCCCGGGTTTTCCTTGCCGGTACAAAAATCGATAACGTGCTTAATAGAAAGTAACGATATAGGAGATATAATTTAAACATTACTATATTAAAAACCTCACAAACTTGATATTAGTAATCTATAGTTTGTTGTAAACTTCGTGTCTCAGCGAAGAAGTAAGAAATCAAAACTTTTTCCCGGGTTTTTCATGACGGTACAAAAGTCGATAACGGGCGTAATAGAAAGTAACAATATAGGAGATATAATTTAAACATTAGTTATATACAAACCTCACACGCTTGATATTATTTGGTATATAGTTTCTTGTAAACTTCGTGTCTCAGCGAAGAAGTAGGAATTCAAAAATATTTTCCGGGTTTTCCGTAACGGTACAAAAATCGATAACGGGCTTAATAGACAGTAACAATATAGGAGATATATTTAAACATTACTTATATACAAACCTCACACACTTGAAATTTCTTAGTCTATAGTTTATTGTAAACTTAGTTTCTCAGCGAAGAAGTAAGAATTCAAAAATATTTCCCGGGTTTTCCGTGACGGTACAAAAGTCGATTGCGGCCTTAATAAAAGTAACAATACAGGAGATATAATTTAAACATTTCTTATATACAAACCTCACACACTTGATATTACTTGGTCTATTGTTTCATGTAAACTTCGTGTCTAAGCGAAGAAGTAAGAATTCAAAAATATTTCCCGGGTTTTCCGTGACTTTACAAAAATCGATAACGGGCTTAATAGAAAGTAACGATATAGGAGATATAATTTAGAGATTACATATTTACAAACCTCACACACTTGGAATTACTTGGTCTATAGTTTCTTTTAAATTTCCTGTCTCAGCGAAGAAGTAAGAATTCAAAAATATTTCCCGGGTTTTCCGTGACGGTACAAAAATCGATAACGAACTTAATAGAAAGTAACGATATAGAAGATATAATTTGAAGATTACATATTTACAAACCTCACACACATGGAATTACTTGGTCTATAGTTTCTTTTAAATTTCCTGTCTGAGCGAAGAAATAAGAATTCAAAAATATTTCCCGGGTTTTCCGTGACGGCACAAAAATCGATAACGGGCTTAATAGAATGTAACAATATAGGAGATATAATTTAAACATTACTTATATACAAACTTCACACTCTTGATATTATTTGGCATATATATTCTTGTAAACTTAATGTCTCAGCATAGAAGTAAGAAATCAAAAATATTTCCCGGGCTTTCCGTGACGGAACAAAAGTCGATAGCGGGCGTAATAGAAAGTAACAATATATTAGATATAATTTAAACATTAGTTTTATACAAACCTCACACGCTTGATATTATTTGGTATATAGTTT
Source organism: Lepisma saccharinum (assembly GCF_977018435.1). NCBI lineage: Eukaryota > Metazoa > Arthropoda > Insecta > Zygentoma > Lepismatidae > Lepisma > Lepisma saccharinum. Next base: position 214,647 of record NW_028143130.1, on the reverse strand, counting down.
CTTGTAAACTTCGTGTCCCAGCGAAGAAGTAGGAATTCAAAAATATTTCCCGGGTTTTCCGTGCCGGTACAAAAATCGATAACGTGCTTAATAGAAAGTAACAATATAGGAGATATAATTTAAACATTACTATATACAAACCTCACAAACTTGTTATTAGTAATCTATAGTTTGTTGTAAACTTCGTGTCTCAGCGAAGAAGTAAGAAATCAAAACTTTTTCCCGGGTTTTTCATGACGGTACAAAAGTCGATAACGGGCGTAATAGAAAGTAACAATATAGGAGATATAATTTAAACATTAGTTATATACAAACCTCACACGCTTGATATTATTTGGTATATAGTTTCTTGTAAACTTCGTGTCTCAGCGAAGAAGTAGGAATTCAAAAATATTTTCCGGGTTTTCCGTGACGGTACATAAAACGATAACGGGTTTAATAGACATTAACAATATAGGAGATATATTTAAACATTACTTATATACAAAACCTCACACACTTGAAATTTCTTAGTCTAGAGTTTCTTGTAAACTTCGTTTCTCAGCGAAGAAGTAAGAATTCTAAAATATTTCCCGGGTTTTTCGTGACGGTACAAAAGTCGATAGCGGCCTTAATAAAAGTAACAATATAGGAGATATAATTTAAACATTACTTATATACAAACCTCACACACTTGATATTACTTGGTCTATTGTTTCATGTAAACTTCGTGTCTCGGCGAAAAAGTAAGATTTCAAAAATATTTCCCGGGTTTTCCTTGCCGGTACAAAAATCGATAACGTGCTTAATAGAAAGTAACAATATAAGAGATATAATTTAAACATTACTATATACAAACCTCACAAACTTGATATTAGTAATCTATAGTTTGTTGTAAACTTCGTGTCTCAGCGAAGAAGTAAGAAATCAAAACTTTTTCCCGGGTTTTTCATGACGGTACAAAAGTCGATAACGGGCGTAATAGAAAGTAACAATATAGGAGATATAATTTAAACATTAGTTATATACAAACATCACACGCTTGATATTATTTGGTATATAGTTTCTTGTAAACTTCGTGTCTCAGCGAAGAAGTAGGAATTCAAAAATATTTTCCGGGTTTTCCGTAACGGTACAAAAATCGATAACGGGCTTAATAGACAGTAACAATATAGGAGATATATTTAAACATTACTTATATACAAACCTCACACACTTGAAATTTCTTAGTCTAAAGTTTATTGTAAACTTCGTGTCTAAGCGAAGAAGTAAGAATTCAAAAATATTTCCCGGGTTTTCCGTGACGGTACAAAAATCGATAACGGGCTTAATAGAAAGTAACCATATAGGAGATATAATTTAGAGATTACATATTTACAAACCTCACACACTTGGAATTACTTGGTCTATAGTTTCTTTTAAATTTCCTGTCTCAGCGAAGAAGTAAGAATTCAAAAATATTTCCCGGGTTTTCCGTGACGGTACAAAAATCGATAACGGGCTTAATAGAATGTAACAATATGGGAGATATAATTTAAGCATTACTTATATACAAACCTCACACACTTGAAATTGCTACGTCTATAGTTTCTTGTAAACTTCGTGTCTCAGCGAAGAAGTAAGAATTCAAAAATATTTCGCGGGTTTTCCGTGACGGTACAAAAATCGATAACGAGCTTAATAGAAAGTAACGATATAGAAGATATAATTTGAAGATTACATATTTACAAACCTCACACACATGGAATTACTTGGTCTATAGTTTCTTTTAAATTTCCTGTCTGAGCGAAGAAGTAAGAATTCAAAAATATTTCCCGGGTTTTCCGTGAGGCACAAAAATCGATAACGGGCTTAATAGAATGTAACAATATAGGAGATATAATTTAAACATTACTTATATACAAACTTCACACTCTTGATATTATTTGGCATATAGATTCTTGTAAACTTCCTGTCTCAGCATAGAAGTAAGAAATCAAAAATATTTCCCGGGCTTTCCGTGACGGAACAAAAGTCGATAGCGGGCCTAATAGAAAGTAACAATATATTAGATATAATTTAAACATTAGTTTTATACAAACCTCACACGCTTGATATTATTTGGTATATAGTTTCTTGTAAACTTCGTGTCCCAGCGAAGAAGTAGGAATTCAAAAATATTTCCCGGGTTTTCCGTGCCGGTACAAAAATCGATAACGTGCTTAATAGAAAGTAACCATATAGGAGATATAATTTAAACATTACTATATACAAACCTCACACACTTGATATTAGTAATCTATAGTTTGTTGTAAACTTCGTTTCTCAGCGAAGAAGTAAGAAATCAAAACTTTTTCCCGGGTTTTTCATGACGGTACAAAAGTCGATAGCGGGCGTAATAGAAAGTAACAATATAGGAGATATAATTTAAACATTAGTTATATACAAACCTCACACGCTTGATATTATTTGGTATATAGTTTCTTGTAAACTTCGTGTCTCAGCGAAGAAGTAGGAATTCAAAAATATTTTCCGGGTTTTCCGTGACGGTACAAAAATCGATAACGGGTTTAATAGACAGTAACAATATAGGAGATATATTTAAACATTACTTATATACAAACCTCACAAACTTGAAATTTCTTAGTCTATATTTTCTTGTAAACGTCGTTTGTCAGCGAAGAAGTAAGAATTCAAAAATATTTCCCGGGTTTTCCGTGACGGTACATAAAACGATAACGGGTTTAATAGACAGTAACAATATAGGAGATATATTTAAACATTACTTATATACAAACCTCACACACTTGAAATTTCTTAGTCTATAGTTTCTTGTAAACTTCGTTTCTCAGCGAAGAAATAAGAATTCAAAAATATTTCCCGGGTTTTCCGTGACGGTACAAAAGTCGATAGCGGGCTTAATAAAAAGTAACAATATAGGAGATATAATTTAAACATTACTTATATATAAACCTCACACACTTGATATTACTTGGTCTATATTTTCTTGTAAACTTCGTGTCTAAGCGAAGAAGTAAGAATTCAAAAATATTTCCCGGGCTTTCCGTGACGGTACAAAAATCGATAACGGGCTTAATAGACAGTAACAATATAGGAGATATAATTTAAACATTACTTATATACAAACCTCACACACTTGAAATTACTTGGTCTATAGTTTCTTGTAAATTTCGTCTATCAGCAAAGAAGTAAGAAATCAAAAATATTTCCCAGGCTTTCCGTGACGGTACAAAAATCGATAACGGGCTTAATAGACAGTAATAATATTGGAGATATAATTTAAACATTACTTATATACAAACCTCACACACTTGATATTACTTGGTCTATTGTTACATGTAAACTTCGTGTCTCAGCGAAAAAGTAATAATTCAAAAATATTTCCCGGGTTTTCCTTGCCGCTACAAAAATCGATAACGTGCTTAATAGAAAGTAACAATATAGGAGATATAATTTAAACATTACTATATACAAACCTCACAAACTTGATATTAGTAATCTATAGTTTGTTTTAAACTTCGTGTGTCAGCGAAGAAGTAAGAAATCAAAACTTTTTCCCGGGTTTTTCATGACGGTACAAAAGTCGATAGCGGGCGTAATAGAAAGTAACAATATAGGAGATATAATTTAAACATTAGTTATATACAAACCTCACACGCTTGATATTATTTGGTATATAGTTTCTTGTAAACTTCGTGTCTAAGCGAAGAAGTAAGAATTCAAAAATATTTCCCGGGTTTTCCGTGACGGTACAAAAATCGATAACGGGCTTAATAGAAAGTAACGATATAGGAGATATAATTTAGAGATTACATATTTACAAACCTCACACACTTGGAATTACTTGGTCTATAGTTTCTTTTAAATTTCCTGTCTCAGCGAAGAAGTAAGAATTCAAAAATATTTCCCGGGTTTTCCGTTACGGTACAAAAATCGATAACGGGCTTAATAGAATGTAACAATATGGGAGATATAATTTAAGCATTACTTATATACAAACCTCACACACTTGAAATTACTACGTCTATAGTTTCTTGTAAACTTCGTGTCTCAGCGAAGAAGTAAGAATTCAAAAATATTTCGCGGGTTTTCCGTGACGGTACAAAAATCGATAACGGGCTTAATAGAAAGTAACGATATAGAAGATATAATTTGAAGATTACATATTTACAAACCTCACACTCTTGATAATACTTGGTCTATAGTTTGTTGTAAACTTCGTGTCACAGCGAAGAAGTAAGAATTCAAAAATATTTACCGGGTTTCCCGTGATTGTACAAAAATCGATAACGGGCTTAATAGAAAGTAACAATATAGGAGAGGTAATTTAAGCATTAGTTATATACAAACCTCACACACTTGATAATACTTGGTATATAGTTTCCTGTGAACTTCGTGTCTCAGCAAATAACTAAGAATTAAAGTTTATTTCCCGGGTCTTCCGTGACGGACAAAAATCCAAAATGGGCTTAACACAAAGTAATCACATAGAAAATTCTATTTAAAGATTACCAAGATACAAGCCTCACACACTCAGTAATATCTGGTCGATAGTTTGTTGTTGAATTACGTGTCTACACGAAGAAGTAATAATTCTGAAATATTTACCGGGATTTCCGTGGCGATACAAAAAATACGGGCTTAAAAGATAGAAATCAGATAGAATATTTTATTTAAATATTACTTAGATAGAAACCTCACACATTCGATAGTATTTGGTCCATAGTTTGTTCCGAATTTTGTATATCAGGGAGGAAGTAAAAATTCAAAAATATTTTCAGGGTTTCTCGTGACGATGCAAAAATCAAAAATAAGCTTGATAGAAAATAATCATATAGAAGATATTATGTAAAGATTACTTAGATACAAGCCTAACACACTCGATATATTTGTTCGATAGCTTCGTGAAATTCTTGTCTCAACGAAAAAGTAAGAATTAAAAAATATTTCGCGGGTTTTCTTAGCGGTACAAAATTAAAAAACGGGCTTAATGGAAGTAATCAGATAGAATATTTTATTTAAAGATTACTTAGATTCAAACCTCACAAACTCGATAATATTTGGTCGATGGTTTCTTGTGAATTTCGTGTCGGAACGAAGAAGTAAAAATTCAAAAATTTTCCCTTGTTTTGCGTAGCGGTGCAGAAATTAAAAAAACAGGCTTAATATAAAGTAATCACTAAGAAAATTTTATTGAAAGATTACTTAGATACAAAGCTCACATACTCCATAATATTTGGTTGATGGTATCCTGTGAATTTTGTGTCTCAGCGAAAACGTAAGAATTCAAAAATATTTCCCGGGTTTTCCGTGACGGTACAGAAATAAAAAAACGTGCTTAAGATAAAGTAACAATGTAGGAGATATAATTTAATCATTACTTATATACAAACCTCACACACTTGAAATTACTTGGTCTATAGTTTCTTGTAAGCTTCGTGTCTCAGCGAAGAAGTAAGAATTCAAAAATATTTCCCGGGTTTTCCGTGACGGTACAAAAATCGATAACGGGTTTAATAGACAGTAACAATATAGGAGATATATTTAAACATTACTTATATACAAACCTCACACACTTGAAATTTCTTAGTCTATATTTTCTTGTAAACGTCGTTTGTCAGCGAAGAAGTAAGAATTCAAAAATATTTCCCGGGTTTTCCGTGACGGTACATAAAACGATAACGGGTTTAATAGACAGTAACAATATAGGAGATATATTTAAACATTACTTATATACAAACCTCACACACTTGATATTTCTTAGTCTATAGTTTCTTGTAAATTTCGTCTATCAGCAAAGAAGTAAGAAATCAAAAATATTTCCCAGGCTTTCCGTGACGGTACAAAAATCGATAACGGGCTTAATAGACAGTAATAATATTGGAGATATAATTTAAACATTACTTATATACAAACCTCACACACTTGATATTACTTGGTCTATTGTTACATGTAAACTTCGTGTCTCAGCGAAAAAGTAATAATTCAAAAATATTTCCCGGGTTTTCCTTGCCGCTACAAAAATCGATAACGTGCTTAATAGAAAGTAACAATATAGGAGATATAATTTAAACATTACTATATACAAACCTCACAAACTTGATATTATTTGGTATATAGTTTCTTGTAAACTTCGTGTCTCAGCGAAGAAGTAGGAATTCAAAAATATTTTCCGGGTTTTCCGTGACGGTACAAAAATCGATAACGGGTTTAATAGACAGTAACAATATAGGAGATATATTTAAACATTACTTATATACAAACCTCACACACTTGAAATTTCTTAGTCTATATTTTCTTGTAAACGTCGTTTGTCAGCGAAGAAGTAAGAATTCAAAAATATTTCCCGGGTTTTCCGTGACGGTACATAAAACGATAACGGGTTTAATAGACAGTAACAATATAGGAGATATATTTAAACATTACTTATATACAAACCTCACACACTTGAAATTTCTTAGTCTATAGTTTCTTGTAAACTTCGTTTCTCAGCGAAGAAATAAGAATTCAAAAATATTTCCCGGGTTTTCCGTGACGGTACAAAAGTCGATAGCGGGCTTAATAAAAAGTAACAATATAGGAGATATAATTTAAACATTACTTATATATAAACCTCACACACTTGATATTACTTGGTCTATATTTTCTTGTAAACTTCGTGTCTAAGCGAAGAAGTAAGAATTCAAAAATATTTCCCGGGCTTTCCGTGACGGTACAAAAATCGATAACGGGCTTAATAGACAGTAACAATATAGGAGATATAATTTAAACATTACTTATATACAAACCTCACACACTTGAAATTACTTGGTCTATAGTTTCTTGTAAATTTCGTCTATCAGCAAAGAAGTAAGAAATCAAAAATATTTCCCAGGCTTTCCGTGACGGTACAAAAATCGATAACGGGCTTAATAGACAGTAATAATATTGGAGATATAATTTAAACATTACTTATATACAAACCTCACACACTTGATATTACTTGGTCTATTGTTACATGTAAACTTCGTGTCTCAGCGAAAAAGTAATAATTCAAAAATATTTCCCGGGTTTTCCTTGCCGCTACAAAAATCGATAACGTGCTTAATAGAAAGTAACAATATAGGAGATATAATTTAAACATTACTATATACAAACCTCACAAACTTGATATTAGTAATCTAGAGTTTGTTTTAAACTTCGTGTGTCAGCGAAGAAGTAAGAAATCAAAACTTTTTCCCGGGTTTTTCATGACGGTACAAAAGTCGATAGCGGGCGTAATAGAAAGTAACAATATAGGAGATATAATTTAAACATTAGTTATATACAAACCTCACACGCTTGGTATTATTTGGTATATAGTTTCTTGTAAACTTCGTGTCTAAGCGAAGAAGTAAGAATTCAAAAATATTTCCCGGGTTTTCCGTGACGGTACAAAAATCGATAACGGGCTTAATAGAAAGTAACGATATAGGAGATATAATTTAGAGATTACATATTTACAAACCTCACACACTTGGAATTACTTGGTCTATAGTTTCTTTTAAATTTCCTGTCTCAGCGAAGAAGTAAGAATTCAAAAATATTTCCCGGGTTTTCCGTTACGGTACAAAAATCGATAACTGGCTTAATAGAATGTAACAATATGGGAGATATAATTTAAGCATTACTTATATACAAACCTCACACACTTGAAATTACTACGTCTATAGTTTCTTGTAAACTTCGTGTCTCAGCGAAGAAGTAAGAATTCAAAAATATTTCGCGGGTTTTCCGTGACGGTACAAAAATCGATAACGGGCTTAATAGAAAGTAACGATATAGAAGATATAATTTGAAGATTACATATTTACAAACCTCACACTCTTGATAATACTTGGTCTATAGTTTGTTGTAAACTTCGTGTCACAGCGAAGAAGTAAGAATTCAAAAATATTTACCGGGTTTCCCGTGATTGTACAAAAATCGATAACGGGCTTAATAGAAAGTAACAATATAGGAGAGGTAATTTAAGCATTAGTTATATACAAACCTCACACACTTGATAATACTTGGTATATAGTTTCCTGTGAACTTCGTGTCTCAGCAAATAACTAAGAATTAAAGTTTATTTCCCGGGTCTTCCGTGACGGACAAAAATCCAAAATGGGCTTAACACAAAGTAATCACATAGAAAATTCTATTTAAAGATTACCAAGATACAAGCCTCACACACTCAGTAATATCTGGTCGATAGTTTGTTGTTGAATTACGTGTCTACACGAAGAAGTAATAATTCTGAAATATTTACCGGGATTTCCGTGGCGATACAAAAAATACGGGCTTAAAAGATAGAAATCAGATAGAATATTTTATTTAAATATTACTTAGATAGAAACCTCACACATTCGATAGTATTTGGTCCATAGTTTGTTCCGAATTTTGTATATCAGGGAGGAAGTAAAAATTCAAAAATATTTTCAGGGTTTCTCGTGACGATGCAAAAATCAAAAATAAGCTTGATAGAAAATAATCATATAGAAGATATTATGTAAAGATTACTTAGATACAAGCCTAACACACTCGATATATTTGTGCGATAGCTTCGTGAAATTCTTGTCTCAACGAAAAAGTAAGAATTAAAAAATATTTCGCGGGTTTTCTTAGCGGTACAAAATTAAAAAACGGGCTTAATGGAAGTAATCAGATAGAATATTTTATTTAAAGATTACTTAGATTCAAACCTCACAAACTCGATAATATTTGGTCGATGGTTTCTTGTGAATTTCGTGTCGGAACGAAGAAGTAAAAATTCAAAAATTTTCCCTTGTTTTGCGTAGCGGTGCAGAAATTAAAAAAACAGGCTTAATATAAAGTAATCACTAAGAAAATTTTATTGAAAGATTACTTAGATACAAAGCTCACATACTCCATAATATTTGGTTGATGGTATCCTGTGAATTTTGTGTCTCAGCGAAAACGTAAGAATTCAAAAATATTTCCCGGGTTTTCCGTGACGGTACAGAAATAAAAAAACGTGCTTAAGATAAAGTAACAATGTAGGAGATATAATTTAATCATTACTTATATACAAACCTCACACACTTGAAATTACTTGGTCTATAGTTTCTTGTAAGCTTCGTGTCTCAGCGAAGAAGTAAGAATTCAAAAATATTTCCCGGGTTTTCCGTGACGGTACAAAAATCGATAACGGGCTTAATAGAAAGTAACAATATAGGAGATATAATTTAAACATTACTTATATACAAACCTCACACACTTGATATTACTTGGTATATAGTTTCATGTAAACTTCATGTCTCAGCGAAGAAGTAAGAATTCAAAAATATTTCCCGAGTTTTCCGTGACGGTACAAAAATCGATAACAGGCTTAATAGAATGTAACATTATAAGAGATATAATTTAAACATTACTATATACAAACATCACACACTTGATATTACTTTGTCTATATTTTCTTGTAAACTTCGTGTCTAAGCGAAGAAGTAAGAATTCAAAAATATTTCCCGGGCTTTCCGTGACGGTACAAAAATCGATAACGGGCTTAATGGACAGTAACAATATAGGAGATATAATTTAAACATTACTTATATACAAACCTCACACACTTGAAATTACTTGGTCTATAGTTTCTTGTAAATTTCGTCTATCAGCAAAGAAGTAAGAAATCAAAAATATTTCCCAGGCTTTCCGTGACGGTACAAAAATCGATAACGGGCTTAATAGACAGTAACAATATAGGAGATATAATTTAAACATTACTTATATACAAACCTCACACACTTGATATTACTTGGTAGAGGTCTCCACGGGCCTAAATTGTAAGGCCCGAGTTCGGCCCGGCCCGAGGAAATGAAACCCGAACCAGCGCCGAGTCCGATAATAAGTAAACTTGAGCCCGGCCCGAGCCAGAAAACATAATTAAAATTACTTTCCAATTGAGCATTTGAAAAAAAAAATGGGCACTGTTGTACTTCGTGCTCGTATTCTCATTCTCGAAGTAAACCATAATTTCAATAATTAAAAATTATTTTTCGATGACAATATTCGCTAACAAAATAGCCACGACGCCCGGGCCCGACCCGAGCCCGAGAAGTTCTGGTTATTTATGGCCCGAGTCCGGCCCGCGGGCCGGGCCGGGCCTAGGCCCGAGGGCCTGGCCCGAGCCCGTGCAGACCTCTATTACTTGGTCTATTGTTTCATGTAAACTTCGTGTCTCAGCGAAAAAGTAATAATTCAAAAATATTTCCCGGGTTTTCCTTGCCGCTACAAAAATCGATAACGTGCTTAATAGAAAGTAACAATATAGGAGATATAATTTAAACATTACTATATACAAACCTCACAAACTTGATATTAGTAATCTATAGTTTGTTTTAAACTTCGTGTCTCAGCGAAGAAGTAAGAAATCAAAACTTTTTCCCGGGTTTTTCATGACGGTACAAAAGTCGATAGCGGGCGTAATAGAAAGTAACAATATAGGAGATATAATTTTAACATTAGTTATATACAAACCTCACACGCTTGATATTATTTGGTATATAGTTTCTTGTAAACTTCGTGTCTAAGCGAAGAAGTAAGAATTCAAAAATATTTCCCGGGTTTTCCGTGACGGTACAAAAATCGATAACGGGCTTAATAGAAAGTAACGATATAGGAGATATAATTTAGAGATTACATATTTACAAACCTCACACACTTTGAATTACTTGGTCTATAGTTTCTTTTAAATTTCCTGTCTCAGCGAAGAAGTAAGAATTCAAAAATATTTCCCGGGTTTTCCGTTACGGTACAAAAATCGATAACGGGCTTAATAGAATGTAACAATATGGGAGATATAATTTAAGCATTACTTATATACAAACCTCACACACTTGAAATTACTACGTCTATAGTTTCTTGTAAACTTCGTGTCACAGCGAAGAAGTAAGAATTCAAAAATATTTACCGGGTTTCCCGTGATTGTACAAAAATCGATAACGGGCTTAATAGAAAGTAACAATATAGGAGAGGTAATTTAAGCATTAGTTATATACAAACCTCACACACTTGATAATACTTGGTATATAGTTTCCTGTGAACTTCGTGTCTCAGCAAATAACTAAGAATTAAAGTTTATTTCCCGGGTCTTCCGTGACGGACAAAAATCCAAAATGGGCTTATCACAAAGTAATCACATAGAAAATTCTATTTAAAGATTACCAAGATACAAGCCTCACACACTCAGTAATATCTGGTCGATAGTTTGTTGTTGAATTACGTGTCTACACGAAGAAGTAATAATTCTGAAATATTTACCGGGTTTTCCGTGGCGATACAAAAAATACGGGCTTAAAAGATAGAAATCAGATAGAATATTTTATTTAAAGATTACTTAGATAGAAACCTCACACATTCGATAGTATTTGGTCCATAGTTTGTTCCGAATTTCGTATATCAGGGAGGAAGTAAAAATTCAAAAATATTTTCAGGGTTTCTCGTGACGATGCAAAAATCAAAAATAAGCTTGATAGAAAGTAATCATATAGAAGATATTATGTAAAGATTACTTAGATACAAGCCTAACACACTCGATATATTTGTTCAATAGCTTCGTGAAATTCTTGTCTCAACGAAAAAGTAAGAATTAAAAAATATTTCGCGGGTTTTCTTAGCGGTACAAAATTAAAAAACGGGCTTAATGGAAGTAATCAGATAGAATATTTTATTTAAAGATTACTTAGATTCAAACCTCACAAACTCGATAATATTTGGTCGATGGTTTCTTGTGAATTTCGTGTCGGAACGAAGAAGTAAAAATTCAAAAATTTTCCCTTGTTTTGCGTAGCGGTGCAGAAATTAAAAAAAACAGGCTTAATATAAAGTAATCACTAAGAAAATTTTATTGAAAGATTACTTAGATACAAAGCTCACATACTCCATAATATTTGGTTGATGGTATCCTGTGAATTTTGTGTCTCAGCGAAAACGTATGAATTCAAAAATATTTCCCGGGTTTTCCGTGACGGTACAGAAATAAAAAAACGTGCTTAAGATAAAGTAACAATGTAGGAGATATAATTTAATCATTACTTATATACAAACCTCACACACTTGAAATTACTTGGTCTATAGTTTCTTGTAAGCTTCGTGTCTCAGCGAAGAAGTAAGAATTCAAAAATATTTCCCGGGTTTTCCGTGACGGTACAAAAATCGATAACGGGCTTAATAGAAAGTAACAATATAGGAGATATAATTTAAACATTACTTATATACAAACCACACACACTTGATATTACTTGGTCTATAGTTTCATGTAAACTTCATGTCTCAGCGAGGAAGTAAGAATTCAAAAATATTTCACGAGTTTTCCGTGACGGTACAAAAATCGATAACAGGCTTAATAGAATGCAACATTATAAGAGATATAATTTAAACATTACTATATACAAACCTCACACACTTGATATTACTTTGTCTATAGTTTCTTGTAAACTTCGCGTCTCTTCGAAGAAGTAATAATTCAAAAATATTTCCCGGGTTTTCCGTGACGGTACAAAAATCGATAATGGGCTTAATAGAAATTAAGAATATAGGATATATAATCTAAATATTACTTATATGCAAACCTCACACACTTGATATTATTTGGTCTATAGTTTCTTGTAAACTTCGTGTCTCAGCGAAGAAGTAAGAATTCAGAATTATTTCCCGGGTTTTCCGTGACGGTACAAAAGTCGATTAGGGCTTAATAGAAAGTAACAATATAGGAGATATAATTTAAACATTACTTATATACGAACCTCACACACTTGATATTATTTGGTATATAGTTTCTTGTAAACTTCCTGCCTCAGCAAAGAAGTAAGAATTCAAAAATATTTCCCGGGTTTTGCGTGACGGTACAAAACTCGTTAACGGGCTTAATAGAAAGTAACAATATAGGAGATGTAATTTAAGCATTAGTTATATACAAGCCTCACACACTTGATATTAGTTGGTCTATTGTTTGTTGTAAACTTCGTGTCTCAGCGAAGAAGTAAGAAATCAAAACTTTTTCCCGGGTTTTTCATGACGGTACAAAAGTCGATAGCGGGCGTAATAGAAAGTAACAATATAGGAGATATAATTTAAACATTACTTACATACAAACCTCACACGCTTGATATTACTTGTTCCATAGTTTCTTGTAAACTTCATGTCTCAGCGAAGAAGTAAGAATTCAAAAATATTTCCCGGGTTTTCCGTGACGGTACAAAAATCGATAACGGGCTTAATAGAAAGTAACAATATAGGAGATATAATTTAAACATTACTTATATACAAACCTCACACACTTGAAATTAATACGTCTATAGTTTCTTGTAAACTTCGTGTCTCAGCGAAGAAGTAAGAATTCAAAAAAATTTCCCGGGTTTTCCGTTACGGTACAAAAATCGATAACGGGCTTAATAGAAAGTAACGATATAGAAGATATAATTTGAAGATTACATATTTACAAACCTTACACACATGGAATTACTTAGTCTATAGTTTCTTTTAAATTTCCTGTCTCAGCGAAGAAGTAAGAATTCAAAAATATTTCCCGGGTTTTCCGTGACGGCACAAAAATCGATAACGAGCTTAATAGAATGTAACAATATAGGAGATATATTTTAAACATTACTTATATACAAACCTCACACTCTTGATAATACTTGGTCTATAGTTTGTTGTGAACTTCGTGTCACAGCGAAGAAGTAAGAATTCAAAAATATTTACCGGGTTTCCCGTGATTGTACAAAAATCGATAACGGGCTTAATAGAAAGTAACAATATAGGAGAGGTAATTTAAGCATTAGTTATATACAAACCTCACACACTTGATAATACTTGGTATATAGTTTCCTGTGAACTTCGTGTCTCAGCAAATAACTAAGAATTAAAGTTTATTTCCCGGGTCTTCCGTGACGGACAAAAATCCAAAATGGGCTTAACACAAAGTAATCACATAGAAAATTCTATTTAAAGATTACCAAGATACAAGCCTCACACACTTAGTAATATCTGGTCGATAGTTTGTTGTTGAATTACGTGTCTACACGAAGAAGTAATAATTCTGAAATATTTACCGGGTTTTCCGTGGCGATACAAAAAATACGGGCTTAAAAGATAGAAATCAGATAGAATATTTTATTTAAAGATTACTTAGATAGAAACCTCACACATTCGATAGTATTTGGTCCATAGTTTGTTCCGAATTTCGTATATCAGGGAGGAAGTAAAAATTCAAAAATATTTTCAGGGTTTCTCGTGACGATGCAAAAATCAAAAATAAGCTTGATAGAAAGTAATCATATAGAAGATATTATGTAAAGATTTCTTAGATACAAGCCTAACACACTCGATATATTTGTTCAATAGCTTCGTGAAATTCTTGTCTCAACGAAAAAGTAAGAATTAAAAAATATTTCGCGGGTTTTCTTAGCGGTACAAAATTAAAAAACGGGCTTAATGGAAGTAATCAGATAGAATATTTTATTTAAAGATTACTTAGATTCAAACCTCACAAACTCGATAATATTTGGTCGATGGTTTCTTGTGAATTTCGTGTCGGAACGAAGAAGTAAAAATTCAAAAATTTTCCCTTGTTTTGCGTAGCGGTGCAGAAATTAAAAAAACAGGCTTAATATAAAGTAATCACTAAGAAAATTTTATTGAAAGATTACTTAGATACAAAGCTCACATACTCCATAATATTTGGTTGATGGTATCCTGTGAATTTTGTGTCTCAGCGAAAACGTAAGAATTCAAAAATATTTGTCGGGTTTTCTGTGACGGTACAGAAATAAAAAAACGTGCTTAAGATAAAGTAACAATGTAGGAGATATAATTTAATCATTACTTATATACAAACCTCACACACTTGAAATTACTTGGTCTATAGTTTCTTGTAAGCTTCGTGTCTCAGCGAAGAAGTAAGAAATCAAAAATATTTCCCGGGCTTTCCGTGACGGTACAAAAATCGATAACGGGCTTAATAGACAGTTACAATATAGGAGATATAATTTAAGCATTACTTATATACAAATCTCACACACTTGATATTACTTGGTCTATTGTTTCATGTAAACTTCGTGTCTCAGCGAAAAAGTAATAATTCAAAATTATTTCCCGGGTTTTCCTTGCCGGTACAAAAATCGATTACGTGCTTAATAGAAAGTAACAATATAGGAGATATAATTTAAACATTACTATATACAAACCTCACAAACTTGATATTAGTAATCTATAGTTTGTTTTAAACTTCGTGTCTCAGCGAAGAAGTAAGAAATCAAAACTTTTTCCCGGGTTTTTCATGACGGTACAAAAGTCGATAGCGGGCGTAATAGAAAGTAACAATATAGGAGATATAATTTAAACATTAGTTATATACAAACCTCACACGCTTGATATTATTTGGTATATAGTTTCTTGTAAAATTCTTGTCTCACCGAAGAAGTAGGAATTCAAAAATATTTTCCGGCTTTCCGTGACGGTACAAAAATCGATAACGGGCTTAATAGACAGTAACAATATAGGAGATATATTTAAACTTTACTTATATACAAACCTCACACACTTGAAATTTCTTATTCTATAGTTTCATGTAAACTTCGTGTCTAAGCGAAGAAGTAAGAATTCAAAAATATTTCCCGGGTTTTCCGTGACGGTAAAAAAATCGATAACGGGCTTAATAGAAAGTAACGATATAGGAGATATAATTTAGAGATTACATATTTACAAACCTCACACACTTGGAATTACTTGGTCTATAGCTTCTTTTAAATTTCCTGTCTCAGCGAAGAAGTAAGAATTCAAAAATATTTCCCGGGTTTTCCGTGACGGTACAAAAATCGATAACGGGCTTAATAGAATGTAACAATATGGGAGATATAATTTAAGCATTACTTATATACAAACCTCAGACACTTGAAATTACTACGTCTATAGTTTCATGTAAACTTCCTGTCTCAGCAAAGAAGTAAGAATTCAAAAATATTTCCCGGGTTTTGCGTGATAAAAAGGTAAAAAAAAAAGTGTTCCCCTGTGCATAACACCACGCCATGAAGGCGTATAGGGGGTGTGGGGGTAACGCCCCACACTTTCTTGATCCGGTCGTGAGTGGCGGTGATGTGATCAGCATCACGCCCCTGACCGCCTTTACCCCCCAGGGTTTCCCCCAGGTACCCATGTTATTCGACGCTGGGTGGGCGCCGGGGCCGCTTTTACCGTTAGAGAATTTCCCGGATTTGAACCGGCCGGGGATCGAACCCGGGACCTTGAGCATGGTAGTCAGACGCGTTACCGACTGAGCCACCGACGGTACTAAAATCGATAACGGGCTTAATAGAAAGTAACAATATAGGAGATGTAATTTAAACATTAGCTATATTCAAACCTCACACTCTTGATAATACTTGGTCTATAGTTTGTTGTAAACTTCGTGTCACAGCGAAGAAGTAAGAATTCAAAAATATTTACCGGGTTTCCCGTGATTGTACAAAAATCGATAACGGGCTTAATAGAAAGTAACAATATAGGAGATGTAATTTAAGCATTATTTATATACAAACCTCACACACTTGATAATACTTGGTCTATAGTTTCGTGTGAACTTCGTGTCTCAGCGAATAACTAAGAGTTAAAGTTTATTTCCCGGGTCTCCCGTGACGGACAAAAATCCAAAATGGGCTTAACACAAGGTAATCACATAGAAAATTCTATTTAAAGATTACCAAGATACAAGCCTCACACACTCAGTAATATCTGGTCGATAGTTTGTTGTTCAATTACGTGTCTACACGAAGAAGTAATAATTCTGAAATATTTACCGGGTTTTCCGTGGCGATACAAAAAATACGGGCTTAAAAGACAGAAATCAGATAGAATATTTTATTTAAAGATTACTTAGATAGAAACCTCACACATTCGATAGTATTTGGTCCATAGTTTGTTCCGAATTTCGTATATCAGGGAGGAAGTAAAAATTCAAATATATTTTCAGGGTTTTTCGTGACGATGCAAAAATCAAAAATAATCTTGATAGAAAGTAATCATATAGAAGATATTATGTAAAGATTACTTAGATACAAGCCTAACACACTCGATATATTTGTTCAATAGTTTCTTGTGAAATTCTTGTCTCAACGAAGAAGTAAGAATTCGAAAATATTTCCCGGGTTTTCTTAGCAGTACAAAATTAATAAACGGAATTAATAGAAGTAATCAGATAGAATATTTTATTGAAAGATTACTTAGATTCAAACCTCACATACTCCATAATATTTGGTCGATGGTTTCTTGTGAATTTCGTGTCGGAACGAAGAAGTAAAAATTCAAAAATTTTCCCTTGTTTTGCGTAGCGGTGCAGAAATTAAAAAACGGGCTTAATGGAAGTAATCAGATAGAATATTTTATTGAAAGATTACTTAGATTCAAATCTCACATACTCCATAATATTTGGTTGATGGTATCCTGTGAATTTTGTGTCTCAGCGAAAACGTAAGAATTCAAAAATATTTCCCGGGTTTTCCGTGACGGTACAGAAATAAAAAACGTCCTTAAGATAAAGTAACAATGTAGGAGATATAATTTAATCATTACTTATATACAAACCTTATAAACTTGATATTACTTCTTTTATAGTTTTTTGTAAACTTCCTGTCTCAGCGAAGAAGTAAGAATTCAAAAATATTTCCCGGGTTTCCCGTGACGGTACAAAAATCGATAACGGGCTTAATAGACAGTAACAATATAGGAGATATAATTTAAACATTACTTATATACAAACCTCACACCCTTGAAATAACTTGGTCTATAGTTTCTTGTAAACTTCGTGTCTCATTTAAGAAGTAAGAATTCAAAAATATTTCCCGGGTTTTCCGTGCCGGGACAAAAATCGATAACGTGCTTTATAGAAAGTAACAATATAGGAGATATAATTTAAACATTACTATATACAAACCTCACAAACTTGATATTAGTAATCTATAGTTTGTTGTAAACTTCGTGTCTCAGTGAAGAAGTAATAAATCAAAACTTTTTCCCGGGTTTTCCGTGACGGTACAAAAGTCGATAGCGGGCGTAATGGAAAGTAACAATATAGGAGATATAATTTAAACATTAGTTATATACAAACCTCACACGCTTGATATTATTTGATATATAGTTTCTTGTAAACTTCGTGTCTCAGCGAAGAAGTAGGAATTCAAAAATATTTTCCGGGTTTTCCGTGACGGTACAAAAATCGACAACGGGCTTAATAGACAGTAACAATATAGGAGATATATTTAAACATTACTTACATACAAACCTCACACACTTGAAATTTCTTAGTCTATAGTTTCTTGTAAACTTCGTTTCTCAGCGAAGAAGTAAGAATTCAAAAATATTTCCCGGGTTTTCCGTGACGGTACAAAAAACGATAACGGGCTTAATAGAAAGTAACAATATGGGAGATATAATATAAGCATTACTTATATACAAACCTCACACACTTGAAATTACTACGTCTATAGTTTCTTGTAAACTTCGTGTCTAAGCGAAGAAGTAAGAATTCAAAAATATTTCCCGGGTTTTCCGTGACGGTACAAAAATCGATAACGGGCTTAATAGAAAGTAACGATATAGGAGATATAATTTAAAGATTACATATTTACAAACCTCACACACTTGGAATTACTTGGTCTATAGTTTCTTTTAAATTTCCTGTCTCAGCGAAGAAGTAAGAATTCAAAAATATTTCCCGGATTTTCCGTGACGGTACAAAAATCGATAACGGGCTTAATAGAATGTAACAATATGGGAGATATAATTTAAGCATTACTTATATACAAACCTCACACACTTGAAATTACTACGTCTATAGTTTCTTGTAAACTTCGTGTCTCAGCGAAGAAGTAAGAATTCAAAAATATTTCCCGGGTTTTCCGTGACGGTACAAAAATCGATAACGGGCTTAATAGAAAGTAACGAAATAGAAGATATAATTTGAAGATTACATATTTACAAACCTCACACACATGGAATTACTTGGTCTATAGTTTCTTTTAAATTTCCTGTCTCAGCGAAGAAGTAAGAATTCAAAAATATTTCCCGGGATTTCCGTGACGGCACAAAAATCGATAACGGGCTTAATAGAATGTAACAATATAGGAGATTTAATTTAAACATTAGCTATATTCAAACCTCACACTCTTGATAATACTTGGTCTATAGTTTGTTGTAAACTTCGTGTCACAGCGAAGAAGTAAGAATTCAAAAATATTTACCGGGTTTCCCGTGATTGTACAGAAATCGATAACGGGCTTAATAGAAAGTAACAATATAGGAGAGGTAATTTAAGCATTAGTTATATACAAACCTCACACACTTGATAATACTTGGTATATAGTTTCCTGTGAACTTCGTGTCTCAGCAAATAACTAAGAATTAAAGTTTATTTCCCGGGTCTTCCGTGACGGACAAAAATCCAAAATGGGCTTAACACAAAGTAATCACATAGAAAATTCTATTTAAAGATTACCAAGATACAAGCCTCACACACTCAGTAATATCTGGTCGATAGTTTGTTGTTCAATTACGTGTCTACACGAAGAAGTAATAATTCTGAAATATTTACCGGGTTTTCCGTGGCGATACAAAAAATACGTGCTTAAAAGACAGAAATCAGATAGAATATTTTATTTAAAGATTACTTAGATAGAAACCTCACACATTCGATAGTATTTGGTCCATAGTTTGTTCCGAATTTCGTATATCAGGGAGGAAGTAAAAATTCAAAAATATTTTCAGGTTTTTTCGTGACGATGCAAAAATCAAAAATAAGCTTGATATACAGTAATCATATAGAAGATATTATGTAAAGATTACTTAGATACAAGCCTAACACACTCGATATATTTGTTCAATAGTTTCTTGTGAAATTCTTGTCTCAACGAAAAAGTAAGAATTCAAAAATATTTCCCGGGTTTTCTTAGCAGTACAAAATTAATAAACGGAATTAATGGAAGTAATCAGATAGAATATTTTATTGAAAGATTACTTAGATTCAAACCTCACATACTCCATAATATTTGGTCGATGGTTTCTTGTGAATTTCGTGTCGGAACGAAGAAGTAAAAATTCAAAAATTTTCCCTTGTTTTGCGTAGCGGTGCAGAAATTAAAAAACGGGCTTAATGGAAGTAATCAGATAGAATATTTTATTGAAAGATTACTTAGATTCAAACCTCACAAACTCGATAATATTTGGTCGATGGTTTCTTGTGAATTTCGTGTCGGAACGAAGAAGTAAAAATTCAAAAATTTTCCCTTGTTTTGCGTAGCGGTGGAGAAATTAAAAAACAGGCTTAATATAAAGTAATCACTAAGAAAATTTTATTGAAAGATTACTTAGATTCAAACCTCACATACTCCATAATATTTGGTTGATGGTATCCTGTGAATTTTGTGTCTCAGCGAAAACGTAAGAATTCAAAAATATTTCCCGGGTTTTCCGTGACGGTACAGAAATAAAAAACGTGCTTAAGATAAAGTAACAATGTAGGAGATATAATTTAATCATTACTTATATACAAACCTCACACACTTGAAATTACTTGGTCTATAGTTTCTTGTAAGCTTCGTGTCTCAGCGAAGAAGTAAGAATTCAAAAATCTTTCCCGGGTTTTCCGTGACGGTACAAAAATCGACAACGGGCTTAATAGAAAGTAACAATATAGGAGATATAATTTAAACATTACTTATATACAAACCTCACACACTTGATATTACTTGGTCTATAGTTTCATGTAAACTTCTTGTCTCAGCAATGAAGTAAGAATTCAAAAATATTTCCCGAGTTTTCCGTGACGGTACAAAAATCGATAACGGGCTTAATAAGAATGTAACAATATAGGAGATATAATTTAAACATTACTATATACAAACCTCACACACTTGATATTATTTGGTCTATAGTTTCTTGTAAACTTCGTGCCTCAGCGAAGAAGTAAGAAATCAAAAATATTTCCCGGGTTTTCCGTGCCGGGACAAAAATCGATAACGTGCTTTATAGAAAGTAACAATATAGGAGATATAATTTAAACATTACTATATACAAACCTCACACACTTGATATTAGTAATCTATAGTTTGTTGTAAACTTCGTGTCTCAGTGAAGAAGTAATAAATCAAAACTTTTTCCCGGGTTTTCCGTGACGGTACAAAAGTCGATAGCGGGCGTAATGGAAAGTAACAATATAGGAGATATAATTTAAACATTAGTTATATACAAACCTCACACGCTTGATATTATTTGATATATAGTTTCTTGTAAACTTCGTGTCTCAGCGAAGAAGTAGGAATTCAAAAATATTTTCCGGGTTTTCCGTGACGGTACAAAAATCGATAACGGGCTTAATAGACAGTAACAATATAGGAGATATATTTAAACATTACTTATATACAAACCTCACACACTTGAAATTTCTTAGTCTATAGTTTCTTGTAAACTTCGTTTCTCAGCGAAGAAGTAAGAATTCAAAAATATTTCCCGGGTTTTCCGTGACGGTACAAAAATCGATAACGGGCTTAATAGAAAGTAACAATATAGGAGATATAATTTAAACATTACTTATATACAAACCTCACACACTTGATATTACTTGGTCTATAGTTTCATGTAAACTTTGTGTCTCAGCGAAGAAGTAAGAATTCAAAAATATTTCCCGAGTTTTCCGTGACGGTACAAAAGTCGATAACGGGCTTAATAGAATGTAACAATATAGGTGATATAATTTAAACATTACTATCTACAAACCTTACACACTTGATATTACTTTGTCTGTAGTTTCTTGTAAACTTCGTGTCTCAGCGAAGAAGTAAGAATTCAAAAATATTTTCCGGGTTTTCCGTGACGGTACAAAAATCGATAACGGGCTTAATTGAAAGTAACAATATGGGAGATATAATTTAAGCATTACTTATATACAAACCTCACACACTTGAAATTACTAGGTCTATAGTTTCTTGTAAACTTCTTGTCTCAGCGAAGAAGTAATAATTCAAAAATATTTCCCGGGTTTTCCGTGACGGTACAAAAATTGATAAGGGACTTAATAGAAAGTAACAATATAGGAGATATAATTTAAACATTACTTATATACAAACCTCACACACTTGAAATTACTTGGTCTATAGTTTCTTTTAAACTTCCTGTCTCAGCGAAGAAGTAAGAATTCAAAAATATTTCCCGGGTTTTCCGTGACAGTACAAAAATCGATAACGGGCTTAATAGAAAAGTAACAATATAGGAGATATAATTTATACATTACTTATATACAAACCTCACACACTTGCTATTACTTGGTCTATAGTTTCTTGTAAACTTCGTGTCTCAGCGAAGAAGTAAGAATTCAAAAATATTTTCCGGGTTTTCCGTGACGGTACAAAAATCGATAACGGGCTTAATAGAAAGTAACAATATAGGAGATATAATTTAAACATGACTTATATACAAACCTCTCACACTTGATATTACTTGGTCTATAGTTTCTTGTAAACTTCGTGTCTCAGCGAAGAAGTAAGAATTCAAAAATATTTCCCGGGTTTTCAGTGAAGGTACAAAAATCAGAAAGGTGCCTAATAGAAATAAGGGCATTTTTTAAAACGTTAAACAGATATAAACCTCAGATATTCGTTAATATTTGGTCCATATTTTGTTGTAAAGTGCGTGTCTTTGAGAGGAATGTGAAATTTATAAAATGTTTCCCGGGTTTTTCGTGACTTTGCGAAGACTTGAAAAGGGACTTGATATAAAGTACATGTCTATAAAGTTGTATTGATGAATTGGGGAGCTCTAAACTCACCATTGTAATAATATTTTGTCCATTTATTCATATGAATTAGTACATTGATATGAAAAATCCAAAAATTGAAAATTATTTTCGGGTTTTCCGTAACGGTACAAAAATAATGGAGGGGCTTATTGGAAAGTAGTCATTCTAGACATTTTATTCAAACATTACGCAGACAAAAACCTCACGATTCGATATAATTTTGTCCAATATTTTTCCGTGAATTGCTGCCTCTAAGAAATAAATACAAATTTCAAAATTTTGAGGGTTTTCTAAGAACGGTATAAAAATCGGATATCCACTTATTGCAAAGTAGTGTTAATAAAGTTTAATTTAAAGGAAATTAGTACAAAAATAGCATAATATTCTTCGAAGCAACTTGAGACGGTACAAAAATATATGGTTGCAATGTAAAAGTTTTCCCGCCTTTTTTCTGGCTGTTTCTGATGGGTACAAATTTTTTAAATAGTGGTACAAAATGGTACATAAATAGTACAATATTTTGATGTGGAAAACATTGCCGAAACCGATGATGAGGTTGAGACGTTACTCTGTAACCCCAAATTTGATTATTTTTTTTTCGACGGTAAATTGAGTGGTACAAAAATTATTTTTAGCATTCTTGAGTAGTACAAAAATAGTACAAAATTTGGCAAATGAGGTTTTGATGGTACAAAAATATGGGGTTACAAAGTAACGGAGCCTAATACACGGGTAAGCGTGCAAGCAAATCACACTTCTCGAATAGCACAGAGTTCGTGACCTACGCCGTCAGGAAGCGCGTTGCATGCATAATTTCCATCAGACGTTGCGGTGGCCACTGGAAGCTGTCCAGCGAGCCAACCTTGACTCTAGTGACCAGAAAACCCGTCCGAAGAAGGTCAGTTCTCATGCCAACTCGTCCAGCGGTTGAAGCTATTTTGCTTGTGGTCATGGTAGGTTTTCCGCCGCGGGACATTTCGTGCCCAATCCGGTTTCAGGAAAAAGTGTGCCGAAGAAGGCGAGAAGACTTCCGATGTAACAATCCTCTGTTAACGGTAAGTCTTGCATGAGAAGTCCAATTTTTTTCTGACCCGTTAAACTGTTCGTGTAAGACGGAGAGAAGAGAAAAATGAAAATTAACAGGTGCTGATTGTTACATATTGGCCAATTGAAGGGTCGGTTGGTATTTTTATTGCACACTAGCCATCATCGGAAAAGAGTATATAATAATGCATGTTCTTCCCACCATCTTTAGTCTACTTGCATTGCGTTGCCGTTCTTGTAGCTGTCTGATTCCCAATGATTATATTACACTCACGTCACTTAGCACTCCGACTGTTTTTTTATACAGCATATTTGCAGAACATACAATTAAACCTATACAAGTGTATCAATATACACTGTATAAAACACACCTTATTACTAACTTCGTTGCAACGCTAAGCAAATATTCAGTGTGAAACTTTACCGACAAAATTTCACAGATTGTTCAGCGATGTTGGCTGGGTGTTTTGATGTAAGAGGAACCCATGGTCTCTGGTACCTTATTACAGAGTAGTTTAATTTCTTTCGTTTGTTCAAACTCTACTACCTTTGTGTATGATTACACGGAATTTGGAGCGCTCTTAGAGAACACCTTCATACACAGAAGCACTTACGTTTGTGCTCCTTATTAAACGCACTGGGCCATAGGCAGCGCTTGCTGTTAGCGATCCTGAGCTATTCCCCTTTTGGTCGTTACATAGGAGGTGACGCTACTGTCAGTTTAGACACCCCTAATCTTTCTATAAGTATAGCTTGTGTTGCTGTATAATGCTAAAGAAGCGGGGAAAGCGAGCACATATATGTAAGAAATAAGATTACGCTATAAAAGGAAAGAAAATAAATTAAAAGAAAGAAAAGAAGAAGCAGCCTTCTCTCAAATCAAAGAAAGAAAAGAAGAAGAAGCCTTTTCCCAAAATAAAAGGAAGAAAAGAAGAAGAAGCCTTTTCACTAATCAAAGATAGAAAAGAAGAAGCCTTTTCCCAAATCAAAGATAGGAAGGAAGAAGAAGCCTTTTCCCAAACTAGGAGAAGAAAAGAAGAAGCCTTTCTTATTGAAAGAATAATCTACCTGTATTTGAAGAAGATGAAGAAGACGATTTCCTTTCAAGGATACATATAAAAAGAATATAACCTATGTATTTTTGAATCAACACACAGACACACACACACACACACACACACACATATATATATATATATATACAGGGTGTCATTTTAATAGCGCCCACGGACCACAGATTCGTGTAGAGGACATCAAAACAAACAACTTTTCTCAGTAACATTTTACACGTTGGTGCGTCAATTCGACGCTACAGCCTTTCAAAAAAGACCGTTTTGCCGCCTGGATGCTGGCAACCCAACACAACATTTGATAGTATCTGTGACGTCATTTCCTGCGGCGAAACAGCGCACGGTAGGGTTGCAAGGAACACACAAATTTTGTGAAAAATGACAAACTACCAACCACATTATTAGCTGTAAAACGAAGCGAGAAACGCGTCCAGTAAACCGAACATCATAGCCTACCAGCCAGAAGATCAGCAGTCATCTCAGGGGAAGGGGGAAGTGAACCAGCGATATGAGAAATGGTAAAAACGTATTCAAAATGAAGAGTCAATATCGGATTTTGTCTCAGCCTACATGTCAAATATCAACAACAATAACTTTTATTGTACTTACAACTTACATGTGGCTGTTTACGCCCAGCTAGATGTCAATTATATTTGCAAATCTCGTTGCAAGGTTGATATCTACAGGTTTGTGTCCAGATGCCTTGTGATACTTTGTGCTGATAACGGAAGTATCTGAGGTTCACGTTTTTACATTACGGCTAAAACACGTACAACCACAGTAACAATCTAATGATGAATCAGTAGCGAATATACTGCCCTGTTCAGAGTTGCAAACTATTACATGTGTATCCGGTGCGTAGATAAACACAGTCGTCGGAGAGTTTGTTTTACTACTATTTATATCCCTGTATTTTCAACCATTTTTGTCACTTGCCTCATAATGCCCTGAATATACATTATATTATGTGTTGCTTACCTTTGGAATTTTGAGTTCTTTCATTTCTATTTTGTCATCTGTTCAGTGTGTCACAGACAACTAGTATCAGAAGGACGAAGTGGATAGACTAAATTGTAGATGCCAACTTGTTAACTAGATTTGCAAATATTTGTCATGCAAGCTGATACAAAATTCGATATGACCACTTCCACTTGAATTCTATTTTCTTTCTACCATTTTTCGTATCGTTTGTTTACTTCCTGTTAGGTTACAGAACGTGTTTTCTCGTTTTGTTTTACGGTACATAATGTGGCTGATTGTAGCTATGTCATTTTTAACAGAATATGTGTGTTCCTGGCAAGCCTGTAACGCATCGCTTCACGACGGGATATGACGTCACAAATGCAATCAAATGTTGTGTGTGGTTGCCAGCATTCAGGCGGCAAAACGGGCTTTTTTGAACGACTGTAGCGCCGACACGATGCTCCAATGAGAAAAATGTTACTGAAAAAAAGTTGTCTGTTTTGATGTTCTCTACACGTTTCCGTGGTCCGTGGGCGCCATTAAAATGACACCCTGTGTATATATTTATTTATTTATTTATTTATTATTATTAAAGTAGGGTTACAATTAAGCTTACATTTTTTTTACATTGATTCCGAACTACAAAAACAGCTTTTTGCCCTACATGAATTAATATACAGTTACGCTATTTGTTTATAAGTATACATAAAATGGAATATTATAAATTTATATAATTGAAAAATATAAGAAATAGACTAAAATAAACATTTTTTGGAGCTACGTTTTATGAAGGAGGAAATGAGGTAGAATAGGCACAGTGTCAGTATTCATAGATTAATGTCCTAATCTGTTGTTTAAATTTGGCCAAATTTCTCTCCTTTCTGCAATTTACAGGTAGTTGATTCCACGCTTTACTTGCCAGAGATGACAGGGATTTTGATCCGTATCTTGCCTTGTTACATTTTGGTACTCGGATACTGTTGGTGTTGTTGGATCGCAGATTGGGATAATGTATATTGCTAGATATCATTACTTTGTCCTTTAATACGTGGTGGTGCTTGTTAATTGCCTGGTGAATTTTTAGTAGAAATGCATATTTTCGTCTGGATTCCAGCGTGGGTAATTGGAGTTCTTCTCTGCTTGCACGTGAGGTCGTGTGCGCTGTATTACTTATGCTACGAATAGCCCAAATTTGCATTTTCTCTAGTTTTTTGGTGTTATTTCTATTAATCCCATAAAGTACAGAGGAACAGTATTCAAGTAACGGCCTAATAAATGCTTTGTAGAACGCTAATTTGTGGGCAAGGTGTACATATTTGCAGACAAATTTAAACTGCTTGATTCTAGGTGCTGCGCGTGAACACATTCTTTTTACATGTTGTGAAAAGGATAAACTTTTATCTAGGTGCATACCGAGATATTTTAGAGATTCACATGGTTTTATATTGAAATTTCCTATTTTAATGTTGTCAATTAGCGTATTGTTATTATTTTCACTAGATAGTATTAATACTTGCGTCTTAGACTCGTTCACTTTCAACATGTTAGATTGATACCACTCAATATAATATAAGCTTCGCTATATATATATTTCCTGAATTGTGTACAGTTTTCAGAATATAGATCCGCATTTAACTATATCCTCTTGGCTATAAAACGCTTTCTTATTTGGAATTCTCGAATAAAGAACCTATCCCCTGAGATTAAGATATTTCTATAGCCGTGGTAAATAATATTTTTAGTACCTCACGAGAGGGGGTAGCACGTGGCACTCACAACGTGGGACATTACCTTACACGTATACACGCTTTACCATACCCACCGAAAAGGCAGGTAGCAACAGTCCATACTCCATCGCTGTACAATTTGTCGTGATCATAGCGGTCGACATTTTGAACAACTGACTAAAAGAAACATTGAAGAGTACATAGTGTAATGGACTGTACGTACAGTAGCCTACAGATATTTAACAACAAATATGAGTTTTATCCTAGGTTTGTGTACTAATATAATTTTTTGTACTGTTTGCATTGATATTCATGATATTACAGAAGGTGATGAGTAGTTGATTAATTGTTCTTTATAATCTATCAGAACCCATCTATCACGGTCCAAATAACATAATGAAAGCATAACACAACAACATCAGTAATACATCTGTTGTGTATTTGGAACACATGAAGATCTCACACAAGGTGTCGAATAGATTATAAATGATATGCACGCATAATCCAACATTACTTAATTGACCACAAATTACCATTCAACAAACTATAATGAACTCCATTTATACCAGGCAAAACACACCTCTTTTTACCAACATCTTGACAACTTCCTTCATAATGCCCTTGCACTTTGGACTTTGATTTATATGATTTTGAATTATTACCTTGACCATGAAGATTACTTTGCTGATTGCTAAATTTGGAATCATTCTCATTTTTACGTGAAACCTTATTCGCTTCATGAAATCTTCTGTCATTGCCCTTGCACTTAATATTCATTGTGCCTTGTAAGTTCACTTCACGGTAATAATCCTTCATATCACACTCGAGTTTCTCCATTTGTCTAGCTAACTCAAAAGCTTTCTGGAATTCCATGATGTTTTCTGCTATTATTTTCTTCCTAATAACGCCAGACCTTAAACCGCTCACGAACGTGTCAAACAATGCAATAGGTAAAAACTCACCATATCCACATGCTTCACCTATCTTTCGGAGCCTTCTTGTAAAATCTTCAACCTTCTCCACATCTAATTGTGTGCATTTTCTTAATTTTAGGCGTTGCACTATAAAATTACTACTAGGATTGTAATAAGAAATGAGCCTATAAGAAATTTCCTTGAACGATTTCTACTCTGGTAGTATTGGAGAAAACAACTCGCGTAACACTTCATAAGGTTTGGCGCCAATTACAGATATGAATCTAAGAACTTTGCTTTCCTCAGATATGTTAAAAACTCGGCAATAATTATCAAATCTTTCCAAATAAGAGTTAATGGTTCCTTCATCTGGATCATATTTGTCAAATCCTGGCACGTACGACATGATGCCTACAGCAAAGATTAAATCCAATCAATCATAGACAAAACTAACCTAAAGCTGTACTACGCCGTTAAATATTTCTCTCGTCGCCATTTAATACATCTGTTGTGTATTTGGAACACATGCAGATCTCACACAAGGTGCCGAATAGATTATAAATGATATGCACGAATAATCCAAAATTATTTAATTGACCACAAATTACCATTCAACAAACTATAATGAACTCCAATTATACCAGACAAAACACACCTCTTTTTACCAACATCTTGACAACTTCCTTCATAATGCCCTTGCACTCAGGACTTTGATTTATATGATTTTGAATCATAAAGATGGTAATCTATTAACATCCAACCGACACTGTGGTCACTAAAATGTCAATACTAAAAAGAAGAGACATTTTTAACCTTATGCTAAAACAATGGTAAACGAAGTCTTTCACGACTCGATTACTTCGGATGAGATGTAGGTTATTTTGAAAACTACGCTAGAGTAGATAGAATTTCTTACCTTCGTTGGCAATAACGTTTGAATAACCATCATAACCTTGGTTGTTTGTGAATGTCCATTTATCAATTTCATCATTTCATCACTCATCCCCATCTTCGCAAATTAGCCAAGAGGCACAAAACGCGAAGTAAAATAAACTAAATCAAATCAAATCAAATCAAAAAGTTAATATTTGCATTCAAAGCAGTCGTTAATTACATGGTTTAAAGTCTTACTAAGCAGTTCTTGTGTTTCAATTCTCGCATATTGGATGGTTCAAATGGATCTTTTGTTACAATGCTACCATCTGAATTTGGTGAATGAAATATTGGTTTGTGATTGATCTTATACTAAAATATTAGTAAACGAAGATTTTCAAAACACAGTTTCTTAGGGTGAAATGTATTTCATTTTGAAAATTATGCTATGCTGTGTTTGAATCTTGTGATTGTTTTTGTTAAAACTCTTCGACATCAATTCTTGATAAATTAATTAAGAGAAGTTAATGTCTCACCTGCAACCTCAAGCGAGGTTACAGTAGAATTAATCCCATTCAGAGACAGGGGTTTACAAAGAAATTAATCTCGTGCCAGGGACCCCTTCCCTGCCCACCCGGGGTTTACAAAGAAATTAATCTCGTGCCAGGGACCCCATTCCCTTCCTTCCCTTCCCACCAAGGAAAATAATTACTTCCCTTCCCCTTCCCTCCATGAAATATAGAAAAGAAATAAAGATGGTAACCTGGTTACATGCTACCCACACAGCGGTCACTACAGTGGCAATACTAATGAGGAACAAATACTTTTGACCTTACGATAAAATATTAATAAAGAAATATTTCACGACTCAATTTCCTCTGATGAGAATTAGGCCATATTGCAAACCACGCTATGCCGTGTTGGAATTTTGTGACTGTTTTGTCAAAACTATTCGACACCAATCCTTGATTAATTCATTAAAATTAGTTAGTCAAACGAGGTTACAGTAGAATTAATCCCATCCAGGGACAGGGGTTTACAAAGAAGTTAATCTCGTGCCAGGGACCCCATCCCTGCCCACCCGGGGTTTACAAAGAAATTAATCTCGTGCCAGGGACCCCATTCCCTTCCCTCCCTTCCCACCAAGAAAAATAATTACTTCCCTTCCCCTTCCCTCCATGAAATATACAAAAGTAAAAAAGGTGGTAATATGTTTACATCCAACCGACACTCTGGTCACTAAAATGGTAATACTAAAAGGAAGAAACATTTTTAACCTTATGCTAAAACAATGGTAAACGAAGTCTTTCACGACTGGATTACTTCGGATGAGATGTAGGTTATTTTGAAAACTACGCTAGAGTAGATAGAATTTCTTACCTTCGTTGGCAATAACGTTTGAATAACCATCATATCGTGCTCCAATGTAAAGATTAGGGCAACAAAATTAAGTAAAATCTTTAGGGACACAACAGGGGTGGCTTTTCCGTCGGAAAGGCTTTGCAATCAACATCCCCAATTAATTTCGTGGTAGAGACAAAATACGTTTCCCTGCCCTCTAGTTGGAGTTTTGGCCTAAGTTTGCATAGCTTGAATACTATTTCTTGTCATTAACTTGTCACTCGCTTTTATAATAGCATTGTCGTACTGGGGCATATGAATGTCAGCTTATTCTTATTTGGGAAATTTAATAACAAACATGCATTTCGCTTGGAGACGTTCTACAATTACTGTAACAATCGAAGCTATATATATATTTGATTGTTTCTGTTATTGAAGATCTTCTCCAAGCTAAATGTATGTTTCTCATGTTTATAGTATATACTCCAAGTTAAATATCTATTTATATATATAAACGCGTGTGTGAGTGGGTCCATGAGCGAGGAAATTAACATTAATTTCACGTTCCGTTTATAATTGCTCAACAGCAATTACAACAGTTAATATTTGCATTCAAAGCAGTCGTTAATTACATGGTTTAAAGTCTTACTAAGCAGTTCTTGTGTTTCGATTCTTGCATATTGGATGGTTCAAATGGATCTTTTGTTACAATGATACCATCTGAATTTGGTGAATGAAATATTGGTGTGTGATTGATCTTATACTAAAATATTAGTAAACGAAGATTTTCAAAACACAGTTTCATAGGATGAAATGTATTTCATTTTGAAAATTATGCTATGCTGTGTTTGAATTTTGTGATCGTTTTTGTTAAAACTGTTCGACACCAATTCTTGATAAATTAATTAAAAGAAGTTAATGTCTCACCTGCAACCTCAGATGAGGTTACAGTAGAATTAATCCCATTCAGAGACAGGGGTTTACAAAGAAGTTAATCTCGTGCCAGTGACCCCTTCCCTGCCCACCCGGGGTTTACAAAGAAATTAATCTCGTACCAGGGACCCCATTCCCTTCCCTCCCTTCCCACCAAGAAAAATAATTACTTCCCTTCCCCGTCCCTCCATGAAATATAGAAGAGTAGTAAAGATGGTAACCTGGTTATATGCTACCCACACAGCGGTCACTACAATGGCAATACTAATGAGGAACAAATACATTTGACCTTACGATAAAATATTAATAAAGAATTATTTCACGACTCAATTTCCTCTGATGAGAATTAGGCCATATTGCAAACCACGCTATGCCGTGTTTGAATTTTGTGACTGTTTTGTCAAAACTGTTCGACACCAATCCTTGATTAATTCATTAAAATAAATTAATCTCTCACCTGCAACCTCAAACGAGGTTACAGTAGAATTAATCCCACCCAGGGACAGGGGTTTACAAAGAAGTTAATCTTGTGCCAGGGACCCCTTCCCTGCCCTACCCGGGGTTTACAAAGAAATTAATCTCGTGCCAGGGAACCCATTCCCTTCCCTCCCTTCCCACCAAGAAAAATAATTACTTCCCTTCCCCTTCCCTCCGTGAAATATACAAAAGTAATATAGATGGTAATCTGGTTACATCCAACCGACACTGTGGTCACTAAAATGTCAATACTAAAAGGAAGAGACATCTTTAACCATATCCTAAAACAATGGTAAACGAAGTCTTTCACGACTCGATTACTTCGGATGAGATGTAGGTTATTTTGAAAACTAGGCTAGAGTAGATAGAATTTCTTACCTTCGTTGGCAATAACGTTTGAATAACCATCATATCGTGCTCCAATGTAAAGATTAGGCAAGAAAATTAAGTAAAATCTTTAGGGACACAACAGGGGTGGCTTTTCCGTCGGAAAGGTTTTGCAATCAACATCCCCATTAATTTCGTGGTAGAGACAAAATACGTTTCCCTGCCCTCTGGTTGGAGTTTTGGACTAAGTTGCATTTCATTGACTTGTCACTCGCTTTTATACTAGTATTGTCGTACTGGGTCATATGAATGTCAGCTTATGTTTATTTGGGAAATTTAATAACAAACATGCATTTCGCTTTGGGACGTTCTACAATTACTGTAACAATCGAAGCTATATATATATTTGATTGTTTCTGTTATTGAAGATCTTCTCCAAGCCAAATGTATGTTTCTCATGTTTATAGTATATACTCCAAGTTAAATATCTATTTATATATATAAACGCGTGTGTGAGTGGGTCCATGAACGAGGAAATTAACATTAATTTCACGTTCCGTTTATAATTGCTCAACAGCAATTACAACAGTTAATATTAATATTTTGTGGTCGAGTGGTTAGCACATCGCGCTGCGACACCAAGGGTCCCGGGTTCGAATCCCGGTCGGGCTTGGTTGTTTGTGAATGTCCATTCATCAATTTCATCATTTCATCACTCATCCCCATCTTCGCAAATTAGCCAAGAGGCACAAAACGCGAAGTAAAATAAACTAAATCAAATCAAATCAAATCAAAAAGTTAATATTTGCATTCAAAGCAGTCGTTAATTACATGGTTTAAAGTCTTACTAAGCAGTTCTTGTGTTTCAATTCTCGCATATTGGATGGTTCAAATGGATCTTTTGTTACAATGCTACCATCTGAATTTGGTGAATGAAATATTGGTTTGTGATTGATCTTATACTAAAATATTAGTAAACGAAGATTTTCAAAACACAGTTTCTTAGGGTGAAATGTATTTCATTTTGAAAATTATGCTATGCTGTGTTTGAATCTTGTGATTGTTTTTGTTAAAACTCTTCGACACCAATTCTTCATAAATTAATTAAGAGAAGTTAATGTCTCACCTGAAACCTCAAGCGAGGTTAGAGTAGAATTAATCCCATTCAGAGACAGGGGTTTACAAAGAAATTAATCTCGTGCCAGGGACCCCTTCCCTGCCCACCCGGGGTTTACAAAGAAATTAATCTCGTGCCAGGGACCCCATTCCCTTCCTTCCCTTCCCACCAAGAAAAATAATTACTTCCCTTCCCCTTCCCTCCATGAAATATAGAAAAGTAATAAAGATGGTAACCTGGTTACATGCTACCCACACAGCGGTCACTACAATGGCAATACTAATGAGGAACAAATACTTTTGATCTTACGATAAAATATTAATAAAGAAATATTTCACGACTCAATTTCCTCTGATGAGAATTAGGCCATATTGCAAACCACGCTATGCCGTGTTTGAATTTTGTGACTGTTTTGTCAAAACTATTCGACACCAATCCTTGATTAATTCATTAAAATAAGTTAATCTCTCACCTGCAACCTCAAACGAGGTTACAGTAGAATTAATCCCATCCAGGGACAGGTGTTTACAAAGAAGTTAATCTCGTGCCAGGGACCCCTTCTCTGCCCACCCGGGGTTTACAAAGAAATTAATCTCGTGCCAGGGACCCCATTCCCTTCCCTCCCTTCCCACCAAGAAAAATAATTACTTCCCTTCCCCTTCCCTCCATGAAATATACAAAAGTAAAAAAGATGGTAATATGTTTACATCCAACCGACACTCTGGTCACTAAAATGGTAATACTAAAAGGAAGAAACATTTTTAACCTTATGCTAAAACAATGGTAAACGAAGTCTTTCACGACTGGATTACTTCGGATGAGATGTAGGTTATTTTGAAAACTACGCTAGAGTAGATAGAATTTCTTACCTTCGTTGGCAATAACGTTTGAATAACCATCATATCGTGCTCCAATGTAAAGATTAGGCAACAAAATTAAGTAAAATCTTTAGGGACACAACAGGGGTGGCTTTTCCGTCGGAAAGGCTTTGCAATCAACATCCCCAATTAATTTCGTGGTAGAGACAAAATACGTTTCCCTGCCCTCTAGTTGGAGTTTTGGCCTAAGTTTGCATAGCTTGAATAGTATTTCTTGTCATTAACTTGTCACTCGCTTTTATACTAGTATTGTCGTACTGCGGCATATGAATGTCAGCTTATTCTTATTTGGAAAATTTAATAACAAACATGCATTTCGCTTGGAGACGTTCTACAATTACTGTAACAATCGAAGCTATATATATATTTGATTGTTTCTGTTATTGAAGATCTTCTCCAAGCTAAATGTATGTTTCTCATGTTTATAGTATATACTCCAAGTTAAATATCTATTTATATATATAAACGCGTGTGTGAGTGGGTCCATGAGCGAGGAAATTAACATTAATTTCACGTTCCGTTTATAATTGCTCAACAGCAATTACAACAGTTAGTATTTGCATTCAAAGCAGTCGTTAATTACATGGTTTATAGTCTTACTAAGCAGTTCTTGTGTTTCGATTCTTGCATATTGGATGGTTCAAATGGATCTTTTGTTACAATGATACCATCTGAATTTGGTGAATGAAATATTGGTTTGTGATTGATCTTATACTAAAATATTAGTAAACGAAGATTTTCAAAACACAGTTTCATAGGATGAAATGTATTTCATTTTGAAAATTATGCTATGCTGTGTTTGAATTTTGTGATCGTTTTTGTTAAAACTGTTCGACACCAGTTCTTCATAAATTAATTAAAAGAAGTTAATGTCTCCCCTGCAACCTCAGATGAGGTTACAGTAGAATTAATCCCATTCAGAGACAGGGGTTTACAAAGAAGTTAATCTCGTGCCAGTGACCCCTTCCCTGCCCACCCGGGGTCTACAAAGAAATTAATCTCGTGCCAGGGACCCCATTCCCTTCCCTCCCTTCCCACCAAGAAAAATAATTACTTCCCTTCCCCTTCCCTCCATGAAATATAGAAGAGTAGTAAAGATGGAAACCTGGTTACATGCTACCCACACAGCGGTCACTACAATGGCAATACTAATGAGGAACAAATACTTTTGACCTTACGATAAAATATTAATAAAGAATTATTTCACGACTCAATTTCCTCTGATGAGAATTAGGCCATATTGCAAACCACGCTATGCCGTGTTTGAATTTTGTGACTGTTTTGTCAAAACTGTTCGACACCAATCCTTGATTAATTCATTAAAATAAATTAATCTCTCACCTGCAACCTCAAACGAGGTTACAGTAGAATTAATCCCATCCAGGGACAGGGGTTTACAAATAAGTTAATCTCGTGCCAGGGACCCCTTCCCTGCCCTACCCGGGGTTTACAAAGAAATTAATCTCGTGCCAGGGACCCCATTCCCTTCCCTCCCTTCCCACCAAGAAAAATAATTATTTCCCTTCCCCTTCCCTCCGTGAAATATACAAAAGTAATATAGATGGTAATCTGGTTACATCCAACCGACACTGTGGTCACTAAAATGTCAATACTAAAAGGAAGACACATCTTTAACCATATGCTAAAACAATGGTAAACGAAGTCTTTCACGACTCGATTACTTCGGATGAGATGTAGGTTATTTTGAAAACTAGGCTAGAGTAGATAAAATTTCTTACCTTCGTTGGCAATAACGTTTGAATAACCATCATATCGTGCTCCAATGTAAAGATTAGGCAAGAAAATTAAGTAAAATCTTTAGGGACACAACAGGGGTGGCATTTCCGTCGGAAAGGTTTTGCAATCAACATCCCCATTAATTTCGTGGTAGAGACAAAATACGTTTCCCTGCCCTCTGGTTGGAGTTTTGGACTAAGTTGCATTTCATTGACTTGTCACTCGCTTTTATACTAGTATTGTCCTACTGGGTCATATGAATGTCAGCTTATGTTTATTTGGGAAATTTAATAGCAAACATGCATTTCGCTTGGAGACGTTCTACAATTACTGTAACAATCGAAGCTATATATATATTTGATTGTTTCTGTTATTGAAGATCTTCTCCAAGCTAAATGTATGTTTCTCATGTTTATAGTATATACTCCAAGTTAAATATCTATTTATATATATAAACGCGTGTGTGAGTGGGTCCATGAACGAGGAAATTAACATTAATTTCACGTTCCGTTTATAATTGCTCAACAGCAATTACAACAGTTAATATTAATATTTTGTGGTCGAGTGGTTAGCACATCGCGCTGCGACACCAAGGGTCCCGGGTTCGAATCCCGGTCGGGCTTGGTTGTTTGTGAATGTCCATTCATCAATTTCATCATTTCATCACTCATCCCCATCTTCGCAAATTAGCCAAGAGGCACAAAACGCGAAGTAAAATAAACTAAATCAAATCAAATCAAATCAAACAGTTAATATTTGCAATCAAAGCAGTCGTTAATTACATGGTTTAAAGTCTTACTAAGCAGTTCTTGTGTTTCAATTCTTGCATATTGGATGGTTCAAATGGATCTTTTGTTACAATGCTACCATCTGAATTTGGTGAATGAAATATTGGTTTGTGATTGATCTTATACTAAAATATTAGTAAACGAAGATTTTCAAAACCCAGTTTCTTAGCGTGAAATGTATTTCATTTTGAAAATTATGCTATGCTGTGTTTGAATCTTGTGATTGTTTTTGTTAAAACTCTTCGACACCAATTGTTGATAAATTAATTAAGAGAAGTTAATGTCTCACCTGAAACCTCAAGCGAGGTTACAGTAGAATTAATCCCATTCAGAGACAGGGGTTTACAAAGAAATTAATCTCGTGCCAGGGACCCCTTCCCTGCCCACCCGGGGTTTACAAAGAAATTAATCTCGCGCCAGGGACCCCATTCCCTTCCTTCGTTTCCCACCAAGAAAAATAATTACTTCCCTTCCCCTTCCCTCCATGAAATATAGAAAAGTAATAAAGATGGTAACCTGGTTACATGCTACCCACACAGCGGTCACTACAATGGCAATACTAATGAGGAACAAATACTTTTGACCTTACGATAAAATATTAATAAAGAAATATTTCACGACTCAATTTTCTCTGATGAGAATTAGGCCATATTGCAAACCACGCTATGCCGTGTTTGAATTTTGTGACTGTTTTGTCAAAACTATTCGACACCAATCCTTGATTAATTCATTAAAATAAGTTAATCTCTCACCTGCAACCTCAAACGAGGTTACAGTAGAATTAATCCCATCCAGGGACAGGGGTTTACAAAGAAGTTAATCTCGTGCCAGGGACCCCTTCCCTGCCCACCCGGGGTTTACAAAGAAATTAATCTCGTGCCAGGGACCCCATTCCCTTCCCTCCCTTCCCACCAAGAAAAATAATTACTTCCCTTCCCCTTCCCTCCATGAAATATACAAAAGTAAAAAAGATGGTAATATGTTTACATCCAACCGACACTCTGGTCACTAAAATGGTAATACTAAAAGGAAGAAACATTTTTAACCTTATGCTAAAACAATGGTAAACGAAGTCTTTCACGACTGGATTACTTCGGATGAGATGTAGGTTATTTTGAAAACTACGCTAGAGTAGATAGAATTTCTTACCTTCGTTGGCAATAACGTTTGAATAACCATCATATCGTGCTCCAATGTAAAGATTAGGGCAACAAAATTAAGTAAAATCTTTAGGGACACAACAGGGGTGGCTTTTCCGTCGGAAAGGCTTTGCAATCAACATCCCCAATTAATTTCGTGGTAGAGACAAAATACGTTTCCCTGCCCTCTAGTTGGAGTTTTGGCCTAAGTTTGCACAGCTTGAATAGTATTTCTTGTCATTAACTTGTCACTCGCTTTTATACTGGTATTGTCGTACTGGGGCATATGAATGTCAGCTTATTCTTATTTGGGAAATTTAATAACAAACATGCATTTCGCTTGGAGACGTTCTACAATTACTGTAACAATCGAAGCTATATATATATTTGATTGTTTCTGTTATTGAAGATCTTCTCCAAGCTAAATGTATGTTTCTCATGTTTATAGTATATACTCCAAGTTAAATATCTATTTATATATATAAACGCGTGTGTGAGTGGGTCCATCAACGAGGAAATTAACATTAATTTCACGTTCCGTTTATAATTGCTCAACAGCAATTACAACAGTTAATATTTGCATTCAAATCAGTCGTTAATTACATGGTTTATAGTCTTACTAAGCAGTTCTTGTGTTTCGATTCTTGCATATTGGATGGTTCAAATGGATCTTTTGTTACAATGATACCATCTGAATTTGGTGAATGAAATATTGGTTTGTGATTGATCTTATACTAAAATATTAGTAAACGAAGATTTTCAAAACACAGTTTCATAGGATGAAATGTATTTCATTTTGAAAATTATGCTATGCTGTGTTTGAATTTTGTGATCGTTTTTGTTAAAACTGTTCGACACCAGTTCTTGATAAATTAATTAAAAGAAGTTAATGTCTCACCTGCAACCTCAGATGAGGTTACAGTAGAATTAATCCCATTCAGAGACAGGGGTTTACAAAGAAGTTAATCTCGTGCCAGGGACCCCTTCCCTGCCCACCCGGGGTTTACAAAGAAATTAATCTCGTGCCAGGGACCCCATTCCTTTCCCTCCCTTCCCACCAAGAAAAATAATTACTTCCCTTCCCCTTCCCTCCATGAAATGGTGTCGGGAAAAATGCGCCCGGGAAAATTGCGCTCTCGCAATAATAGTGGGAAAAATGCGCCCTCTCAAGAGTAACCACAATGAAAAGTGGGAAAAATGCGCCCAGCACACACAACCTTCACCAATATTATAATATGTTGATTAAAACAACCTTTACGCAGCTTCCCCTCACACTTAACACAGGCTTGGGACTGTCAGGAAAGAGAATTTTGTTTTTAAAGTACAGTAAAAATATTCATTTTTCTGGCGTGTTTAGAAGCTGGAGATGATGTCCGTTGTCATTTTTTTTTTTAAATTTTACTTTTGTAATTTTTATTTAATATGTTGTAATTTTTATTTTATTTCATTAAAGTTTTTATTCACATTTGTATTTCCATTTCTTGTGACCTCCGTTGACGATCTTTTACTCCATTTTTTGGGTGTACGCCAGACTTCTCAGGCACTTGGTAAGGTCCTTGGGTGTGCTTGTTTTGTAAGTATGTAAAATTTTGGTAATCTGTTCATCCAGTTTTATGTACGTTCGTTTCCTCTTCGTTCCTTCCAAACCGATGCTAGCCCTGTCATATTTGTATCCGCTGTATTCCGCTTCCTGCTTCAGCGTCTTCAGAAGGGTGTAGAAGTTGGGATGAAGTCAACTTTCTCCTGCAGCTTATTGTTCCACCCTTCGACAGCATCGTTCGTGCGGTGCTTTGCATCTCCACAGTGCCACACATCAACTGGTAGATTTGGGTTTTGCAGCCATTGTTGTACAAAGTAGTCAAGAAACGCTGTCAGTTTCTCTCCTGCTGACTGGTCATGTGTGCTGGGCGCATTTTTCCCACTTTCTAATGTGGTTACTCTTGAGAGGGCGCATTTTTCCCACTTTTATTGCGAGAGCGCATTTTTCCCGGGCGCATTTTTCCCTGATTCCATGAAATATAGAAGAGTAGTAAAGATGGTAACCTGGTTACATGCTACCCACACAGCGGTCACTACAATGGCAATACTAATGAGGAACAAATACTTTTGACCTTACGATAAAATATTAATAAAGAATTATTTCACGACTCAATTTCCTCTGATGAGAATTAGGCCATATTGCAAACCACGCTATGCCGTGTTTGAATTTTGTGACTGTTTTGTCAAAACTGTTCGACACAAATCCTTGATTAATTCATTAATATAAATTAGTCTCTCACCTGCAACCTCAAACGAGGTTACAGTAGAATTAATCCCATCCAGGGACAGGGGTTTACAAAGAAGTTAATCTTGTGCCAGGGACCCCTTCCCTGCCCTACCCGGGGTTTACAAAGAAATTAATCTCGTGCCAGGGACCCCATTCCCTTCCCTCCCTTCCCACCAAGAAAAATAATTATTTCCCTTCCCCTTCCCTCCGTGAAATATACAAAAGTAATATAGATGGTAATATGGTTACATCCAACCGACACTCTGGTCACTAAAATGTCAATACTAAAATGAAGACACATCTTTAACCATATGCTAAAACAATGGCAAACGAAGTCTTTCACGACTCGATTACTTCGGATGAGATGTAGGTTATTTTGAAAACTAGGCTAGAGTAGATAGAATTTCTTACCT
The DNA here is from genome assembly GCF_977018435.1 of Lepisma saccharinum. Lineage (NCBI taxonomy): Eukaryota > Metazoa > Arthropoda > Insecta > Zygentoma > Lepismatidae > Lepisma > Lepisma saccharinum. The sequence goes on along the minus strand of NW_028143130.1, from coordinate 173,863 downwards.
TCGTTGGCAATAACGTTTGAATAACCATCATATCGTGCTCCAATGTAAAGATTAGGCAAGAAAATTAAGTAAAATCTTTAGGGACACAACAGGGGTGGCTTTTCCGTCGGAAAGGTTTTGCAATCAACATCCCCATTAATTTCGTGGTAGAGACAAAATACGTTTCCCTGCCCTCTGGTTGGAGTTTTGGACTAAGTTGCATTTCATTGACTTGTCACTCGCTTTTATACTAGTATTGTCGTACTGGGTCATATGAATGTCAGCTTATGTTTATTTGGGAAATTTAATAACAACCATGCATTTCGCTTGGAGACGTTCTACAATTACTGTAACAATCGAAGCTATATATATATTTGATTGTTTCTGTTATTGAAGATCTTCTCCAAGCCAAATGTATGTTTCTCATGTTTATAGTATATACTCCAAGTTAAATATCTATTTATATATATAAACGCGTGTGAGTGGGTCCATGAACGAGGAAATTAACATTAATTTCACGTTCCGTTTATAATTGCTCAACAGCAATTACAACAGTTAATATTAATATTTTGTGGTCAAGTGGTTAGCACATCGCGCTGCGACACCAAGGGTCCCGGGTTCGAATCCCGGTCGGGCTTGGTTGTTTGTGAATGTCCATTCATCAATTTCATAATTTCATCACTCATCCCCATCTTCGCAAATTAGCCAAGAGGCACAAAACGCGAAGTAAAATAAACTAAATCAAATCAAATCAAATCAAACAGTTAATATTTGCATTCAAAGCAGTCGTTAATTACATGGTTTAAAGTCTTACTAAGCAGTTCTTGTGTTTCGATTCTTGCATATTGGATGGTTCAAATGGATCTTTTGTTACAATGCTACCATCTGAATTTGGTGAATGAAATATTGGTTTGTGATTGATCTTATACTGAAATATTAGTAAACGAAGATTTTCAAAACACAGTTTCTTAGGGTGAAATGTATTTCATTTTGAAAATTATGCTATGCTGTGTTTGAATCTTGTGATCGTTTTTGTTAAAACTCTTCGACACCAATTCTTGATAAATTAATTAAGAGAAGTTAATGTCTCACCTGCAACCTCAAGCGAGGTTACAGTAGAATTAATCCCATTCAGAGACAGGGGTTTACAAAGAAATTAATCTCGTGCCAGGGACCCCTTCCCTGCCCACCCGGGGTTTACAAAGAAATTAATCTCGTGCCAGGGACCCCATTCCCTTCCTTCCCTTCCCACCAAGAAAAATAATTACTTCCCTTCCCCTTCCCTCCATGAAATATAGAAAAGTAATAAAGATGGTAACCTGGTTACATGCTACCCACACAGCGGTCACTACAATGGCAATACTAATGAGGAACAAATACTTTTGACCTTACGATAAAATATTAATAAAGAAATATTTCACGACTCAATTTCCTCTGATGAGAATTAGGCCATATTGCAAACCACGTTATGCCGTGTTTGAATTTTGTGACTGTTTTGTCAAAACTATTCGACACCAATCCTTGATTAATTCATTAAAATAAGTTAATCTCTCACCTGCAACCTCAAACGAGGTTACAGTAGAATTAATCCCATCCAGGGACAGGGGTTTACAAAGAAGTTAATCTCGTGCCAGGGACCCCTTCCCTGCCCACCCGGGGTTTACAAAGAAATTAATCTCGTGCCAGGGACCCCATTCCCTTCCCTCCCTTCCCACCAAGAAAAATAATTACTTCCCTTCCCCTTCCCTCCATGAAATATACAAAAGTAAAAAAGATGGTAATATGTTTACATCCAACCGACACTCTGGTCACTAAAATGGTAATACTAAAAGGAAGAAACATTTTTAACCTTATGCTAAAACAATGGTAAACGAAGTCTTTCACGACTGGATTACTTCGGATGAGATGTAGGTTATTTTGAAAACTACGCTAGAGTAGATAGAATTTCTTACCTTCGTTGGCAATAACGTTTGAATAACCATCATATCGTGCTCCAATGTAAAGATTAGGGCAACAAAATTAAGTAAAATCTTTAGGGACACAACAGGGGTGGCTTTTCCGTCGGAAAGGCTTTGCAATCAACATCCCCAATTAATTTCGTGGTAGAGACAAAATACGTTTCCCTGCCCTCTAGTTGGAGTTTTGGCCTAAGTTGCATAGCTTGAATAGTATTTCTTGTCATTAACTTGTCACTCGCTTTTATACTAGTATTGTCGTACTGGGGCATATGAATGTCAGCTTATTCTTATTTGGGAAATTTAATAACAAACATGCATTTCGCTTGGAGACGTTCTACAATTACTGTAACAATCGAAGCTATATATATATTTGATTGTTTCTGTTATTGAAGATCTTCACCAAGCTAAATGTATGTTTCTCATGCTTATAGTATATACTCCAAGTTAAATATCTATTTATATATACAAACGCGTGTGTGAGTGGGTCCATGAGCGAGGAAATTAACATTAATTTCACGTTCCGTTTATAATTGCTCAACAGCAATTACAACAGTTAATATTTGCATTCAAAGCAGTCGTTAATTACATGGTTTAAAGTCTTACTAAGCAGTTCTTGTGTTTCGATTCTTGCATATTGGATGGTTCAAATGGATCTTTTGTTACAATGCTACCATCTGAATTTGGTTAATGAAATATTGGTTTGTGATTGATCTTATACTAAAATATTAGTAAACGAAGATTTTCAAAACACAGTTTCATAGGATGAAATGTATTTCATTTTGAAAATTATGCTATGCTGTGTTTGAATATTGTGATTGTTTTTGTTAAAACTGTTCGACACCAATTCTTGATAAATTAATTAAAAGAAGTTAATGTCTCACCTGCAACCTCAGACGAGGTTACAGTAGAATTAATCCCATTCAGAGACAGGGGTTTACAAAGAAGTTAATCTCGTGCCAGGGACCCCTTCCCTGCCCACCCGGGGTTTACAAAGAAATTAATCTCGTGCCAGGGACCCCATTCCCTTCCCTCCCTTCCCACCAAGAAAAATAATTACTTCCCTTCCCCTTCCCTCCATGAAATATACAAAAGTAAAAAAGATGGTAATATGTTTACATCCAACCGACACTCTGGTCACTAAAATGGTAATACTAAAAGGAAGAAACATTTTTAACCTTATGCTAAAACAATGGTAAACGAAGTCTTTCACGACTGGATTACTTCGGATGAGATGTAGGTTATTTTGAAAACTACGCTAGAGTAGATAGAATTTCTTACCTTCGTTGGCAATAACGTTTGAATAACCATCATATCGTGCTCCAATGTAAAGATTAGGGCAAGAAAATTAAGTAAAATCTTTAGGGACACAACAGGGGTGGCTTTTCCGTCGGAAAGGCTTTGCAATCAACATCCCCAATTAATTTCGTGGTAGAGACAAAATACGTTTCCCTGCCCTCTAGTTGGAGTTTTGGCCTAAGTTGCTTAGCTTGAATAGTATTTCTTGTCATTATCTTGTCACTCGCTTTTATACTAGTATTGTCGTACTGGGGCATATGAATGTCAGCTTATTCTTATTTGGGAAATTTAATAACAAACATGCATTTCGCTTCGAGACGTTCTACAATTACTGTAACAATCGAAGCTATATATATATTTGATTGTTTCTGTTATTGAAGATCTTCACTAAGCTAAATGTATGTTTCTCATGTTTATAGTATATACTCCAAGTTAAATATCTATTTATATATATAAACGCGTGTGTGAGTGGGTCCATGAGCGAGGAAACTAACATTAATTTCACGTTCCGTTTATAATTGCTCAACAGCAATTACAACAGTTAATATTTGCATTCAAAGCAGTCGTTAATTACATGGTTTAAAGTCTTACTAAGCAGTTCTTGTGTTTCGATTCTTGCATATTGGATGGTTCAAATGGATCTTTTGTTACAATGCTACCATCTGAATTTGGTGAATGAAATATTGGTTTGTGATTGATCTTATACTAAAGTATTAGTAAACGAATATTTTCAAAACACAGTTTCATAGGATGAAATGTATTTCATTTTGAAAATTATGCTATGCTGTGTTTGAATATTGTGATTGTTTTTGTTAAAATTGTTCGACACCAATTCTTGATAAATTAATTAAAAGAAGTTAATGTCTCACCTGCAACCTCAGACGAGGTTACAGTAGAATTAATCCCATTCAGAGACAGGGGTTTACAAAGAAGATAATCTCGTGCCAGGGACCCCTTGCCTGCCCACCCGGGGTTTACAAAGAAATTAATCTCGTGCCAGGGACCCCATTCCCTTCCCTCCCTTCTCACCAAGAAAAATAATTACTTCCCTTCCCCTTCCCTCCATGAAATATACAAAAGTAAAAAAGATGGTAATATGTTTACATCCAACCGACACTGTGGTCACTAAAATGTCAATACTAAAAGGAAGACACATCTTTAACCATATGCTAAAACAATGGTAAACGAAGTCTTTCACGACTCGATTACTTCTGGAGAGATGTAGGTTATTTTGAAAACTGGGCTAGAGTAGATAGAATTTCTTACCTTCTTTGGCAATAAGGTTTGAATAACCATCATATCGTGCTCCAATGTAAAGATTAGGCAAGAAAATTAAGTAAAATCTTTAGGGACACAACAGGGGTGGCTTTTCCGTCGGAAAGGTTTTGCAATCAACATCTCCATTAATTTCGTGGTAGAGACAAAATACGTTTCCCTGCCCTCTGGTTGGAGTTTTGGCCTAAGTTGCATTTCATTGACTTGTCACTCGCTTTTATACTAGTATTGTCGTACTGGGTCATATGAATGTCAGCTTATGTCTATTTGGGAAATTTAATAACAAACATGCATTTCGCTTGGAGACGTTCTACAATTACTCTAACAATCTAAGCTATATATATATTTGATTGTTTCTGTTATTGAAGATCTTCTCCAAGCCAAATGTATGTTTCTCATGTTTATAGTATGTACTCCAAGTTAAATATCTATTTATATATATATAAACGCGTGTGTGAGTGGGTCCATGAACGAGGAAATTAACATTAATTTCACGTTCCGTTTATAATTGCTCAACAGCAATTACAACAGTTAATATTAATATTTTGTGGTCGAGTGGTTAGCACATCGCGCTGCGACACCAAGGGTCCCGGGTTCGAATCCCGGTCGGGCTTGGTTGTTTGTGAATGTCCATTCATCAATTTCATCATTTCATCACTCATCCCCATCTTCGCAAATTAGCCAAGAGGCACAAAACGCGAAGTAAAATAAACTAATTCAAATCAAATCAAATCAAACAGTTAATATTTGCATTCAAAGCAGTCGTTAATTACATGGTTTAAAGTCTTACTAAACAGTTCTTGTGTTTCGATTCTTGCATATTGGATGGTTCAAATGGATCTTTTGTTACAATGCTACCATCTGAATTTGGTGAATGAAATATTGGTTTGTGATTGATCTTATACTAAAATATTAGTAAACGAAGATTTTCAAAACACAGTTTCTTAGGGTGAAATGCATTTCATTTTGAAAATTATGCTATGCTGTGTTTGAATCTTGTGATTGTTTTTGTTAAAACTCTTCGACACCAATTCTTGATAAATTAATTAAGAGAAGTTAATGTCTCACCTGCAACCTCAAGCGAGGTTACAGTAGAATTAATCCCATTCAGAGACAGGGGTTTACAAAGAAATTAATCTCGTGCCAGGGACCCCTTCCCTGCCCACCCGGGGTTTACAAAGAAATTAATCTCGTGCCAGGGAGTGCATTCCCTTCCTTCCCTTCCCACCAAGAAAAATAATTACTTCCCTTCCCCTTCCCTCCATGAAATATAGAAAAGTAATAAAGATGGTAACCTGGTTACATGCTACCCACACAGCGGTCACTACAATGGCAATACTAATGAGGAACAAATACTTTTGACCTTACGATAAAATATTAATAAAGAATTATTTCACGACTCAATTTCCACTGATGAGAATTAGGCCATATTGCAAACCACGCTATGCCGTGTTTGAATTTTGTGACTGTTTTGTCAAAACTGTTCGACACCAATCCTTGATTAATTCATTAAAATAAGTTAATCTCTCACCTGCAACCTCAAACGAGGTTACAGTAGAATTAATCCCATCCAGGGACAGGGGTTTACAAAGAAGTTAATCTCGGGCCAGGGACCCCTTCCCTGCCCACCCGAGGTTTACAAAGAAATTAATCTCGTGCCAGGGACCCCATTCCCTTCCCTCCCTTCCCACCAAGAAAAATAATTACTTCCCTTCCCCTTCCCTCCGTGAAATATACAAAAGTAATATAGATGGTAATCTGGTTACATCCAACCGACACTGTGGTCACTAAAATGTCAATACTAAAAGGAAGGCACATCTTTAACCATATGCTAAAACAATGGTAAACGAAGTCTTTCACGACTGGATTACTTCGGATGAGATGTAGGTTATTTTGAAAACTAGGCTAGAGTAGATAGAATTTCTTACCTTCGTTGGCAATAACGTTTGAATAACCATCATATCGTGCTCCAATGTAAAGATTAGGGCAAGAAAATTAAGTAAAATCTTTAGGGACACAACAGGGGTGGCTTTTCCGTTGGAAAGGTTTTGTAATCAACATCCCCATTAATTTCGTGGTAGAGACAAAATACGTTTCCCTGCCCTCTGGTTGGAGTTTTGGCCTAAGTTGCATTTCATTGACTTGTCACTCGCTTTTATACTAGTATTGTCCTACTGGGTCATATGAATGTCAGCTTATGTTTATTTGGGAAATTTAATAGCAAACATGCATTTCGCTTGGAGACGTTCTACAATTACTGTAACAATCGAAGCTATATATATATATATTTGATTGTTTCTGTTATTGAAGATCTTCTCCAAGCTAAATGTATGTTTCTCATGTTTATAGTATATACTCCAAGTTAAATATCTATTTATATATATAAACGCGTGTGTGAGTGGGTACATGAACGAGGAAATTAACATTAATTTCATGTTCCGTTTATAATTGCTCAACAGCAATTACAACAGTTAATATTAATATTTTGTGGTCGAGTGGTTAGCACATCGCGCTGCGACACCAAGGGTCCCGGGTTCGAATCGCGGTCGGGCTTGGTTGTTTGTGAATGTCCATTCATCAATTTCATCATTTCATCACTCATCCCCATCTTCGCAAATTAGCCAAGAGGCACAAAACGCGAAGTAAAATAAACTAAATGAAATCAAATCAAATCAAACAGTTAATATTTGCATTCAAAGCAGTCGTTAATTACATGGTTTAAAGTCTTACTAAGCAGTTCTTGTGTTTCAATTCTTGCATATTGGATGGTTCAAATGGATCTTTTGTTGCAATGCTACCATCTGAATTTGGTGAATGAAATATTGGTTTGTGGTTGATCTTATACTAAAATATTAGTAAACGATGATTTTCAAAACACAGTTTCTTAGGGTGAAATGCATTTCATTTTGAAAATTATGAAATGCTGTGTTTGAATCTTGTGATTGTTTTTGTTAAAACTCTTCGACACCAATTCTTGATAAATTAATTAAGAGAAGTTAATGTCTCACCTGCAACCTCAAGCGAGGTTACAGTAGAATTAATCCCATTCAGAGACAGAGGTTTACAAAGAAGCTAATCTCGTGCCAGGGACCCCTTCCCTGCCCACCCGGGGTTTACAAAGAAATTAATCTCGTGCCAGGGACCCCATTCCCTTCCCTCCCTTCCCACCAAGAAAAATAATTACTTCCCTTCCCCTTTCCTTGAAATATAGAAAAGTAATAAAGATGGTCACCTGGTTACATGCTACCCACACAGCGGTCACTACAACGGCAATACTAATGAGGAACAAATACTTTTGACCTTACGATAAGATATTAATAAAAAAGTATTTCACGACTCAATTTTATCTGATGAGAATTAGGCCATATTGCAAACCACGCTATGCCGTGTTTGAATTTTGTGACTGTTTTGTCAAAACTGTTCGACACCAATCCTTGATTAATTCATTAAAATAAATTAATCTCTCACCTGCAACCTCAAACGAGGTTACAGTAGAATTAATCCCATCCAGGGACAGGGGTTTACAAAGAAGTTAATCTCGTGCCAGGGACCCCTTCCCTGCCCACCCGGGGTTTACAAAGAAATTAATCTCGTGCCAGGGACCCCATTCCCTTCCCTCCCTTCCCACCAAGAAAAATAATTACTTCCCTTCCCCTTCCCTCCATGAAATATACAAAAGTAATAAAGATGGTAATATGTTTACATCCAACCGACACTCTGGTCACTAAAATGGTAATACTAAAAGGAAGAAACATTTTTAACATTATGCTAAAACAATGGTAAACGAAGTCTTTCACGACTGGATTACTTCGGATGAGATGTAGGTTATTTTGAAAACTACGCTAGAGTAGATAGAATTTCTTACCTTCGTTGGCAATAACGTTTGAATAACCATCATATCGTGCTCCAATGTAAAGATTAGGGCAACAAAATTAAGTAAAATCTTTAGGGACGCAACAGGGGTGGCTTTTCCGTCAGAAAGGCTTTGCAATCAACATCCCCAATTAATTTCGTGGTAGAGACAAAATACGTTTCCCTGCCCTCTAGTTGGAGTTTTGGCCTAAGTTTGCATAGCTTGAATAGTATTTCTTGTCATTAACTTGTCACTCGCTTTTATACTAGTATTGTCGTACTGGGGCATATGAATGTCAGCTTATTCTTATTTGGGAAATTTAATAACAAACATGCATTTCGCTTGGAGACGTTCTACAATTACTGTAACAATCGAAGCTATATATATATTTGATTGTTTCTGTTATTGAAGATCTTCTCCAAGCTAAATGTATGTTTCTCATGTTTATAGTATATACTCCAAGTTAAATATCTATTTATATATATAAACGCGTGTGTGAGTGGGTCCATGAGCGAGGAAATTAACATTAATTTCACGTTCCGTTTATAATTGCTCAACAGCAATTACAACAGTTAATATTTGCATTCAAAGCAGTCGTTAATTACATGGTTTAAAGTCTTACTAAGCAGTTCTTGTTTTTCGATTCTTGCATATTGGATGGTTCAAATGGGTCTTTTGTTACAATGATACCATCTGAATTTGGTGAATGAAATATTGGTTTGTGATTGATCTTATACTAAAATATTAGTAAACGAAGATTTTCCAAACACAGTTTCATAGGATGAAATGTATTTCATTTTGAAAATTATGCTATGCTGTGTTTGAATTTTGTGATTGTTTTTGTTAAAACTGTTCGACACCAATTCTTGATAAATTAATTAAAATAAGTTAATGTCTCACCTGCAACCTCAAACGAGGTTACAGTAGAATTAATCCCATTCAGAGACAGGGGTTTACAAAGAAGTTAATCTCGTGCCAGGGACCCCTTCCCTGCCCACCCGGGGTTTACAAAGAAATTAATCTCGTGCCAGGGACCCCATTCCCTTCCCTCCCTTCCCACCAAGAAAAATAATTACTTCCCTTCCCCTTCCCTCCATGAAATATACAAAAGTAAAAAAGATGGTAATATGTTTACATCCAACCGACACTCTGGTCAATAAAATGGTAATACTAAAAGGAAGAAACATTTTTAACCTTATGCTGAAACAATGGTAAACGAAGTCTTTCACGACTGGATTACTTCGGATGAGATGTAGGTTATTTTGAAAACTACGCTAGAGTAGATAGAATTTCTTACCTTCGTTGGCAATAACGTTTGAATAACCATCATATCGTGCTCCAATGTAAAGATTAGGGCAACAAAATTAAGTAAAATCTTTAGGGACACAACAGGGGTGGCTTTTCCGTCGGAAAGGCTTTGCAATCAACATCCCCAATTAATTTCGTGGTAGAGACAAAATACGTTTCCCTGCCTTCTAGTTGGAGTTTTGGCCTAAGTTGCATAGCTTGAATAGTATTTCTTGTCATTAACTTGTCACTCGCTTTTATACTAGTATTGTCGTACTGGGGCATATGAATGTCAGCTTATTCTTATTTGGGAAATTTAATAACAAACATGCATTTCGCTTGGAGACGTTCTACAATTACTGTAACAATCGAAGCTATATATATATTTGATTGTTTCTGTTATTGAAGATCTTCACTAAGCTAAATGTATGTTTCTCATGTTTATAGTATATACTCCAAGTTAAATATCTATTTATATATATAAACGTGTGTGTGAGTGGGTCCATGAGCGAGGAAACTAACATTAATTTCACGTTCCGTTTATAATTGCTCAACAGCAATTACAACAGTTAATATTTGCATTCAAAGCAGTCGTTAATTACATGGTTTAAAGTCTTACTAAGCAGTTCTTCTGTTTCGATTCTTGCATATTGGATGGTTCAAATGGATCTTTTGTTACAATGCTACCATCTGAATTTGGTGAATGAAATATTGGTTTGTGATTGATCTTATACTAAAGTATTAGTAAACGAAGATTTTCAAAACACAGTTTCATAGGATGAAATGTATTTCATTTTGAAAATTATGGTATGCTGTGTTTGAATATTGTGATTGTTTTTGTTAAAACTGTTCGACACCAATTCTTGATAAATTAATTAAAAGAAGTTAATGTCTCACCTGCAACCTCAGACGAGGTTACAGTAGAATTAATCCCATTCAGAGACAGGGGTTTACAAGGAAGATAATCTCGTGCCAGGGACCCCTTGCCTGCCCACCCTGGGTTTACAAAGAAATTAATCTCGTGCCAGGGACCCCATTCCCTTCCCTCCCTTCTCACCAAGAAAAATAATTACTTCCCTTCCCCTTCCCTCCATGAAATATACAAAAGTAAAAAAGATGGTAATATGTTTACATCCAACCGACACTCTGGTCACTAAAATGGTAATACTAAAAGGAAGAAACATTTTTAACCTTATGCTAAAACAATGGTAAACGAAGTCTTTCACGACTGGATTACTTCGGATGAGATGTAGGTTATTTTGAAAACTACGCTAGAGTAGATGAAATTTCTTACCTTCGTTGGCAATAACGTTTGAATAACCATCATATCGTGCTCCAATGTAAAGATTAGGGCAACAAAATTAAGTAAAATCTTTAGGGACACAACTGGGGTGGCTTTTCCGTCGGAAAGGCTTTGCAATCAACATCCCCAATTAATTTCGTGGTAGAGACAAAATACGTTTCCCTGCACTCTAGTTGGAGTTTTGGCCTAAGTTGCATAGCTTGAATAGTATTTCTTGTCATTAACTTGTCACTCGCCTTTATACTAGTATTGTCGTACTGGGGCATATGAATGTCAGCTTATTCTTATTTGGGAAATTTAATAACAAACATGCATTTCGCTTGGAGACGTTCTACAATTACTGTAACAATCGAAGCTATATATATATTTGATTGTTTCTGTTATTGAAGATCTTCACCAAGCTAAATATATGTTTCTCATGTTTATAGTATATACTCCAAGTTAAATATCTATTTATATATATAAACGCGTGTGTGAGTGGGTCCATGAGCGAGGAAATTAACATTAATTTCACGTTCCGTTTATAATTGCTCAACAGCAATTACAACAGTTAATATTTGCATTCAAAGCAGTCGTTAATTACATGGTTTAAAGTCTTACTAAGCAGTTCTTGTGTTTCGATTCTTGCATATTGAATGGTTCAAATGGATCTTTTGTTACAATAATACCATCTGAATTTGGTGAATGAAATATTGGTTTGTGATTGATCTTATACTAAAATATAAGTAAACGAAGATTTTCAAAACACAGTTTCATAGGATGAAATGTATTTCATTTTGAAAATTATGCTATGCTGTGTTTGAATTTTGTGATTGTTTTTGTTAAAACTGTTCGACACCAATTCTTGATAAAATAATTAAAAGAAGTTAATGTCTCACCTGCAACCTCAGACGAGGTTACAGTAGAATTAATCCCATTCAGAGACAGGGGTTTACAAAGAAGTTAATCTCGTGCCAGGGACCCCTTCCCTGCCCACCCGGGGTTTACAAAGAAATTAATCTCGTGCCAGGGACCCCATTCCCTTCCCTCCCTTCCCACCAAGAAAAATAATTACTTCCCTTCCCATTCCCTCCATGAAATATACAAAAGTAAAAAAGATGGTAATATGTTTACATCCAACCGACACTGTGGTCACTAAAATGTCAATACTAAAAGGAAGACACATCTTTAACCATATGCTAAAACAATGGTAAACGAAGTCTTTCACGACTCGATTACTTCTGATGAGATGTAGGTTATTTTGAAAACTACGCTAGAGTAGATAGAATTTCTTACCTTCGTTGGCAATAAGGTTTGTATAACCATCATATCGTGCTCCAATGTAAAGATTAGGCAAGAAAATTAAGTAAAATCTTTAGGGACACAACAGGGGTGGCTTTTCCGTCGGAAAGGTTTTGCAATCAACATCTCCATTAATTTCGTGGTAGAGACAAAATACGTTTCCCTGCCCTCTGGTTGGAGTTTTGGCCTACGTTGCATGTCTTGAATAGTATTTCTTGTCATTAACTTGTCGCTCGCTTTTATAGTAGTATTGTCGTACTGGGGCATATGAATGTCAGCTTATGTCTATTAGGGAAATTTAATAACAAACATGCATTTCGCTTGGAGACGTTCTACAATTACTGTAACAATCGAAGCTATATATATATTTGATTGTTTCTGTTATTGAAGATCTTCTCCAAGCCAAATGTATGTTTCTCATGTTAATAGTATATACTCCAAGTTAAATATCTATTTATATATATAAACGCGTGTGTGAGTGGGTCCATGAACGAGGAAATTAACATTAATTTCACGTTCCGTTTATAATTGCTCTACAGCAATTAAAACAGTTAATATTTGCATTCAAAGCAGTCGTTAATTACATGGTTTAAAGTCTTACTAAGCAGTTCTTGTGTTTCGATTCTTGCATATTGGATGGTTTAAATGGATCTTTTGTTACAATGCTACCATCTGAATTTGGTGAATGAAATATTGGTTTGTGATTGATCTTGTACTAAAATATTAGTAAACGAAGATTTTCAAAACACAGTTTCTTATAATGAAATGTATTTCATTTTGAAAATTATGCTATGCTGTGTTTGATTCTTTTGATTGTTTTTGTTAAAACTGTTCGACAGCGGTCACTACAATGGCAATATTAATGAAGAACAAATATTTTTGACCTTACGAGAAAATATTAATAAAGAAGTATTTCACGACTCAATTTGCTCTGATGAGAATTAGGCCATATTGCAAACCACGCTATGCCGTGTTTGAATTTTGTGATTTTTTTGTCAAAACTGTTCGACAACAATCCTTGATTAATTCTTTAAAATAAGTTAATCTCTCACCTGCAATCTCAAACGAGGTTACAGTAGAATTAATCCCATCCAGGGACAGGGGTTTACAAAAAAGTTAATCTCGTGCCAGGGACCCCTTCCCTGCCCACCCGGGGTTTACAAAGAAATTAATCTCGTGCCAGGGACCCCATTCCCTTCCCTCCCTTCCCACCAAGAAAAATAATTACTTCCCATCCCCTTCCCTCCATGAAATATAGAAAAGTAATATAGATGGTAACTTGGTTACATGCTACCCACACAGGGGTCACTACAATGGCAATACTAATGAGGAACAAATATTTTTGACCTTACGATAAAATATTAATAAAGAAATATTTTAAGACTCAATTTCCTCTGATGAGCATAAAGCCATATTGCAAACCACGGTATGCCGTGTTTGAATTTTGTGACTGTTTTGTCAAAACTGTTCGACACCAGTTTTTGATTAATTCATTAAAATAAGTTAATCTCTCACCTGCAACCTCAAACGAGGTTACAGTAGAATTAATCCCATCCAGGGACAGGGGTTTAGAAAGAAGTTAATCTCATGCCAGCGACCCCTTCCCTGCCCACCCAGGGTTTACAAAGAAATTAATCTCGTGCCAGGGACCCCATTCCCTTCCCTCCCTTCCCACCAAGAAAAATAATTACTTCCTTTCACCTTCCCTCCATGAAATATACAAAAGTAATAAAGATGATAATCTGGTCACATCCAACCGACACTGTGGTTATTAAAATGTTAATACTAAGAAAAAGATACATCTTTAACCATATGCTAAAACAATGGTAAACGAAGTCTTTCACGACTCGATTACTTCGGATGAGATGTAGGTTACTTTGTAAACTAAGCTAGAGTAGATAGAATTTCTTACCTTCGTTGGCAATAACGTTTGAATAACCATCATACCGTGCTCCAATGTAAAGATTAGGGCAACAAAATTAAGTAAAATATTTAGGGAGACGACAGGTGTGGCCTTTCTATCGGAAAGGTTTTGCAATCAAAATCCCCATTAATTTCGTGGTAGAGACAAAATACTTTTCCCTGTCCTCTGGTTGGAGTTTTGGCCTAAGTTGCATGTGTTGAATAGTATTTCTTGTCATTAACATGTCACTCGCTTTTATACTAGTATTGTCGTGCTGGGGCATATGAATGTCAGCTTATGTTTATTTGGGAAATTTAATAACAAACATGCATTTCGCTTGGAGACGTTTTACAATTACTGTAACAATCGAAGCTATATATATATTTGATTGTTTCTGTTATTGAAGATCTTCTCCAAGCTAAATGTATGTTTCTCATGTTTATAGTATATACTCCAAGTTAAATATCTATTTATATATATAAACGCGTGTGTGAGTGGGTCCATGAACGAGGAAATTAACATTAATTTCACGTTCCGTTTATAATTGCTCAACAGCAATTAAAAAAGTTAATATTTGCATTCAAAGCAGTCGTTAATTACATGGTTTAAAGTCTTACTAAGCAGTTCTTGTGTTTCGATTCTTGCATATTGGATGGTTCAAATGGATTTTTGTTACAATGCTACCATCTGAATTTGGTGAATGAAATATTGGTTTGTGATTGATCTTATACTAAAATATTAGTAAACGAAGATTTTCAAAACACAGTTTCTTAGGATGAAATGTATTTCATTTTGAAAATTATGCCATGCTGTGTTTGAATCTTGTGATTGGATTTGTTAAAACTGTTCGACACCAATTCGTGATAAATTAATTAAAGAAGTTAATGTTTCAACTGCAACCTCAAACGAGGTTACAGTAGAATTAATAGCATTCAGAGACAGGAGTTTACAAAGAAGTTAATCTCGTGCCAGGGACCCCTTCCCTGCCCACCCGGGGTTTACAAAGAAATTAATCTCGTGCCAGGGACCCCATTCCATTCCCTCCCTTCCCACCAAGAAAAATAATTACTTCCCTTCCCCTTCCCTACATGAAATATAGAAAAGTAATATAGATGGTAACTTGGTTACATGCTACCCACACAGGGGTCACTACAATGGCAATACTAATGAGGAACAAATATTTTTAACTTTACGATAAAATATTAATAAAGAAGTATTTTACGACTCAATTTCCTCTGATGAGAATTAGGCCATATTGCAAACAACGCTATGCCGCGTTTGGATTTTGTGACTGTTTTGTCAAAACTGTTCGACACCAATCCTTGATTAATTCATTAAAATAAGTTAATCTCTCACCTGCAACCTCAAACGAGGTTACAGTAGAATTAATCCCATCCAGAAACAGGGGTTTACAAAGAAGTTAATCTCGTGCCAGGGACCCCTTCCCTGCCCACCCGGGGTTTACAAAGAAATTAATCTCGTGCCAGGGACCCCATTCCCTTCCCTCTTCCCACCAAGAAAAATAATTACTTTCCTTCCCCTTCCCTCCATGAAATATTCAAAAGTAATAAAGATGGTAATCTGGTTACATCCCTATTAATTTCGTGGTAGAGACAAATTACGTTTCCCTGCCCTCTGGTTGGAGTTTTGGCCTAAGTTGCATGTCATTAACTTGTCACTCGCTTTTATAGTAGTATTGTCGTACTGGGGCATATGAATGTCAGCTTATGTTTATTTGGGAAATTTAATAACAAACATGCATTTCGCTTGGAGACATCTACAATTACTGTAACAATCGAAGCTATATATATATTTGATTGTTTCTGTTATTGAAGATCTTCTCCAAGCTAAATGTATGTTTCTCATGTTTATAGTATATACTCCAAGTTAAATATCTATTTATATATATAAACGCGTGTGTGAGTGGGTCCATCAACGAGGAAATTAACATTAATTTCACGTTCCGTTTATAATTGCTCAACAGCAATTACAACAGTTAATATTTGCATTCAAAACAGTCGTTAATTACATGGTTTAAAGTCTTACTAAGCAGTTCTTGTGTTTCGATTCTTGCATATTGGATGGTTTAAATGGATCTTTTGTTACAATGCTACCATCTGAATTTGGTGAATGAAATATTGGTTTGTGATTGATCTTATACTAAAATATTAGTAAACGAAGATTTTCAAAACACAGTTTCTTAGGGTGAAATGTATTTCATTTTGAAAATTATGCTATGCTGTGTTTGAATCTTGTGATTGTTTTTGTTAAAACTCTTCGACACCAATTCTTGATAAATTAAATAAGAGAAGTTAATGTTTCACCTGCAATCTCAAACGAGGTTACAGTAGAATTAATTCAATTCAGAGACAGGGGTTTACAAAGAAGATAATCTCGTGCCAGGGACCCCTTCCCTGCCCACCCAGGGTTTACGAAGAAATTAATCTCGTGCCAGGGACCCCATTCCCTTCCCACCCTTCCCACCAAGAAAAATAATTACTTCCCTTCCCCTTCTCTCCATGAAATATAGAAAAGTAATAAAGATGGTAACCTGGTTACATGCTACCCACACAGCGGTCACTACAATGGCAATACTAATGAGGAACAAATATTTTTGGCCTTACGATAAAATATTAATAAAGAAGTATTTTACGACTCTATTTCCTCTGATGAGAATTAAGCCATATTGCAAACCACGCTATGCCGTGTTTGAATTTTGTGACTGTTTTGTCAAAACTATTCGACACCAATCCTTGATTAATTCATTAAAATAAGTTAATCTCTCACCTGCAACCTCAAACGAGGTTACAGTAGAATTAATCCCATCCAGGGACAGGGGTTTACAAAGAAGTTAATCTCGTGCCAGGGACCCCTTCCCTGCCCACCCGGGGTTTACAAATAAATTAATCTCCTGCCAGGGACCCTATTCCCTTCCCTCCATTCCCACCAAGATAAATAATTACTTCCCTTCCCCCTCCCTGCATGAAATATAAAAAAGTAATAAAGATAGTAACCTGGTTACATGCTACCCACACAGCGGTCACTACAATGGCAATACTAATGAGGAACAAATATTTTTGCCCTTACGATAAAATATTAATTAAGAAGTATTTTACGACTCAATTTCCTCTGATGAGAATTAGGCCATATTGCAAACTTCGCTATGTCATGTTTGGATTTTGTGACTGTTTTGTCAAAACTGTTCGACACCAATCCTTGATTAATTCATTAAAATAAGTTAATCTCTCACCTGCAACCTCAAACGAGGTTACAGTAGAATTAATCCCGTCCAGGGACAGGGGTTTACAAAGAAGTTAATCTCGTGCCAGGGACCCCTTCCCTGCCCAACCGGGGTTTACAAAGAAATTAATCTCGTGCCAGGGACACCATTCCCTTCCCTCCCTTCCCACCAAGAAAAATAATTACTTCCCTTCCCCTTCCCTCCATGAAATATACAAAAGTAATAAAGATGGTAATCTGGTTAGATCCAACCGACAATGTGATCACTAAAATGTCAATACTAAAAGAAAGAGACATCTTTAACCATATGCTAAAACAATGGTAAACGAAGTCTTTCACGACTCGATTACTTCGGATGAAATGTAGGTTATTTTGAAAACTACGCTAAAGTAGATAGAATTTCTTACCTTCGTTGGCAATAAGGTTTGAATAACCATCATATCGTGTTCCAATGTAAAGATTAGGGCAAGAAAATTAAGTAAAATCTAAAGGGACACAACAGGGGTGGCGTTTCCGTCGGGAAGGTTTTGAAATCAACATCCCCATTAATTTCGCGGTAGAGACAAAATACGTTTCCCTGCCCTCTGGTTGGAGTTTTGGCCTAAGTTGCATGTCTTGAATAGTATTTCTTGTCATTAACTTGTCACTCGCTTTTATAGTAGTATTGTCGTACTGGGGCATATGAATGTCAGCTTATTTCTATTAGGGAAATTTAATAACAAACATGCATTTCGCTTGGAGACGTTCTACAATAACTGTAACAATCGAAGCTATATATATATATTTGATTGTTTCTGTTATTGAAGATCTTCTCCAAGCCAAATGTATGTTTCTCATGTTTATAGTATATACTCCAAGTTAAATATCTATTTATATATATAAACGCGTGTGTGAGTGGGTCCATGAACGAGGAAATTAACATTTATTTCACGTTCGGTTTATAATTGCTCAA
Organism: Lepisma saccharinum; assembly: GCF_977018435.1. Lineage (NCBI taxonomy): Eukaryota > Metazoa > Arthropoda > Insecta > Zygentoma > Lepismatidae > Lepisma > Lepisma saccharinum. The sequence goes on along the minus strand of NW_028143130.1, from coordinate 155,536 downwards.
CAGCAATTAAAACAGTTAATATTTGCGTTCAAAGCAGTCGTTAATTACATGGTTTAAAGTCTTACTAAGCATTTCTTGTGTTTCGATTCTTGCATATTGGATGGTTCAAATGGATTTTTGTTACAATGCTACCACCTGAATTTGGTGAATGAAATATTGGTTTGTGATTGATCTTATACTAAAATATTAGTAAACGAAGATTTTCAAAACACAGTTTCTTAGGATGAAATGTATTTCATTTTGAAAATTATGCCATGCTGTGTTTGAATCTTGTGATTGGATTTGTTAAAACTGTTCGACACCAATTCGTGATAAATTAATTAAAGAAGTTAATGTTTCAACTGCAACCTCAGACGAGGTTACAGTAGAATTAATCCCATTCAGAGACAGGGGTTTACAAAGAAGTTAATCTCGTGCCAGGGACCCCTTCCCTGCCCACCCGGGGTTTACAAAGAAATTAATCTCGTGCCAGGGACCCCATTCCCTTCCCTCCCTTCCCACCAAGAAAAATAATTACTTCCCTTCCCTTCCCTCCGTGTATTATACAAAAGTAATATAGATGGTAATCTTGTTACATCCAACCGACACTGTGGTCACTAAAATGTCAATACTAAAAGGAAGACACATCTTTAACCATATGCTAAAACAATGGTAAACGAAGTCTTTCACGACTCGATTACTTCGGATGAGATGTAGGTTATTTTGAAAACTAGGCTAGAATAGATAGAATTTCTTACCTTCGTTGGCAATAACGTTTGAATAACCATCATATCGTGCTCCAATATAAAGATTAGGGCAACAAAATTAAGTAAAATCTTTAGGGACACAACAGGGGTGGCATTTCCGTCGGAAAGGTTTTGCAATCAACATCCCCATTAATTTCGTGGTAGAGACAAAATACGTTTCTCTGCCCTCTGGTTGGAGTTTTGGCCTAAGTTGCATTTCATTGACTTGTCACTCGCTTTTATACTAGTATTGTCGTACTGGGTCATATAAATGTCAGCTTATGTTTATTTGGGAAATTTAATAACAAACCTGCATTTCCGTTGGAGACGTTCTACAATTACTGTAACAATCGAAGCTATATATATATTTGATTGTTTCTGTTATTGAAGATCTTCACCAAGCTAAATGTATGTTTCTCATGTTTATAGTATATACTCCAAGTTAAATATCTATTTATATATATATAAACGCGTGTGTGAGTGGGTCCATGAGCGAGGAAATTAACATTAATTTCACGTTCCGTTTATAATTGCTCAACAGCAATTACAACAGTTAATATTTGCATTCAAAGCAGTCGTTAATTACATGGTTTAAAGACTTACTAAGCAGTTCTTGTGTTTCGATTCTTGCATATTGGATGGTTCAAATGGATCTTTTGTTACAATGCTACCATCTGAATTTGGTGAATGAAATATTGGTTTGTGATTGATCTTATACTAAAATATTAGTAAACGAAGATTTTCAAAACACAGTTTCTTATAATGAAATGTATTTTATTTTGAAAATTATGCTATGCTGTGTTTGAATCTTGTGATTGTATTTGTTAAAACTGTTTGACACCAATTCTTGATAAATTAATTAAGAGAAGTTAATGTTTCACCTGCAACCTCAAACGAGGTTACAGTAGAATTAATCCCATTCAGAGACAGGGGTTTACAAAGAATTTAATCTCGTGCCAGGGACCCCTTCCCTGCCCACCCGGGGTTTACAAAGAAATTAATCTCGTGCCAGGGACCCCATTCCCTTCCCTCCCTTCCCACCAAGAAAAATAATTACTTCCCTTCCCCTTCCCTCCATGAAATATAGAAAAGTAATAAAGATGGTAACCTGGTTACATGCTACCCACACAGCGGTCACTACAACGGCAATACTAATGAGGAACAAATACTTTTGACCTTACGATAAGATATCAATAAAAAAGTATTTCACGACTCAATTTCCTCTGATGAGAATTAGGCCATATTGCAAACCACGCTATGCCGTGTTTGAATTTTGTGACTGTTTTGTCAAAACTGTTCGACACCAATCCTTGATTAATTCATTAAAATACGTTAATCTCTCACCTGCAACCTCAAACGAGGTTACAGTAGAATTAATCCCATCCAGGGAGAGGGGTTTACAAAGAAGTTAATCTCGTGCCAGGGACCCCTTCCCTGCCCACCCGGGGTTTACAAAGAAATTAATCTCGTGCCAGGGACCCCAATCCCTTCCCTCCCTTCCCACCAAGAAAAATAATTACTTCCCTTCCCCTTCCCTCCATGAAATATTCAAAAGTAATAAAGATGGTAATCTGGTTACATCCAACCGACACTGTGGTCACTAAAATGTCAATACTAAAAGATAGAGACATCTTTAACCATATGCTAAAACAATGGTAAACGAAGTCTTTCACGACTCGATTACTTCGGATGAGATGTAGGTTATTTTGAAAACTACGCTAGAGTAGATAGAATTTCTTACCTTCGGTGGTAATAACGTTTGAAAAACCATCATATCGTGCTCCAATGTAAAGATTAGGGCAACAAAATGAAGTAAAATCTTTAGGGACACACCAGGGGTGGCTTTTCCGTCGGAAAGGTTTTGCAATCAACATCCCCATTAATTTCGTGGTAGAGACAAAATACGTTTCCCTGCCCTCTGGTTGGAGTTTTGGCCTAAGTTGCATGTCATTAACTTGTCACTCGCTTTTATACTAGTATAATCGTACTGCGGCATATGAATGTCAGCTTATGTTTATTTGGGAAATTTAATAACAAACATGCATTTCGCTTGGAGACGTTCTACAATTACTGTAACAATCGAAGCTATATATATATTTGATTGTTTCTGTTATTGAAGATCTTCTCCAAGAAAATTTATGTTTCTCATGTTTATAGTATGTACTCCAAGTTAAATATCTATTTATATATATAAACTTTATATATATAAACGCGTGTGTGAGTGGGTCCATGAACGAGGAAATTAACATTAATTTCACGTTCCGTTTATAATTGCTCAACAGCAATTCCAACAGTTAATATTTGCATTTAAAGCAGTCGTTAATTACATGGTTTAAAGTCTCACTAAGCAGTTCCTGTGTTTCGATTCTTGCATATTGGATGGTTCAAATGGATCTTTTGATACAATGCTACCATCTGAATTTGGTGAATGAAATATTGGTTTGTGATTGATCTTATACTAAAATATTAGTAAACGAAGATTTTCAAAACACAGTTTCATAGGATGAAATGTATTTCATTTTGAAAATTATGCTATGCTGTGTTTGAATTTTGTGATTGTTTTTGTTAAAACTGTTCGACACCAATTCTTGATAAATTAATTAAAAGAAGTTAATGTCTCACCTGCAACCTCAGACGTGGTTACAGTAGAATTAATCCCATTCAGAGACAGGAGTTTACAAAGAATTTAATCTCGTGCCAGGGACCCCTTCCCTGCCCACCCGGAGTTTACAAAGTAATTAATCTCGTGCCAGGGACCCCATTCCCTTCCCTCCCTTCCCACCAAGAAAAATAATTACTTCCCTTCCCCTTCCCTCCATGAAATATACAAAAGTAAAAAAGATGGTAATATGTTTACATCCAACCGACACTCTGGTCACTAAAATGGTAATACTAAAAGGAAGAAACATTTTTAACCTTATGCTAAAACAATGGTAAACGAAGTCTTTCACGACTGGATTACTTCGGATGAGATGTAGGTTATTTTGAAAACTACGCTAGAGTAGATAGAATTTCTTACCTTCGTTGGAAATAACGTTTGAATAACCATCATATCGTGCTCCAATGTAAAGATTAGGGCAACAAAATTAAGTAAAATCTTTAGGGACACAACAGGGGTGGCTTTTCCGTCGGAAAGGCTTTGCAATCAACATCCCCAATTAATTTCGTGGTAGAGACAAAATACGTTTCCCTGCCCTCTAGTTGGAGTTTTGGCCTAAGTTGCATAGCTTGAATAGTATTTCTTGTCATTAACTTGTCACTCGCTTTTATACTAGTATTGTCGTACTGGGGCATATGAATGTCAGTTTATTCTTATTTGGGAAATTTAATAACAAACATGCATTTCGCTTGGAGACGTTCTACAATTACTGTAACAATCGAAGCTATATATATATTTGATTGTTTCTGTTATTGAAGATCTTCACCAAGCTAAATGTATGTTTCTCATGTTTATAGTATATACTCCAAGTTAAATATCTATTTATATATATAAACGCGTGTGTGAGTGGGTCCATGAGCGAGGAAATTAACATTAATTTCACGTTCCGTTTATAATTGCTCAACAGCAATTACAACAGTTAATATTTGCATTCAAAGCGGTCGTTAATTACATGGTTTAAAGTCTTACTAAGCAGTTCTTGTGTTTCGATTCTTGCATATTGGATGGTTCAAATGGATCTTTTGTTACAATGCTACCATCTGAATTTGGTGAATGAAATATTGGTTTGTGATTGATCTTATACTAAAATATTAGTAAACGAAGATTTTCAAAACACAGTTTCTTAGGGTGAAATGTATTTCATTTTGAAAATTATGCTATGCTGTGTTTGAATCTTGTGATTGTTTTTGTTAAAATTCTTCGACATAAATTCTTGATAAATTAATTAAGAGAAGTTAATGTCTCACCTGCAACCTCAAGCGAGGTTACAGTAGAATTAATCCCATTCAGAGACAGGGGTTTACAAAGAAATTAATCTCGTGCCAGGGACCCCTTCCCTGCCCACCCGGGGTTTACAAAGAAATTAATCTCGTGCCAGGGACCCCATTCCCTTCCATCCCTTCCCACCAAGAAAAATAATTACTTCCCTTCCCCTTCCCTCCGTGAAATATACAAAAGTAATATAGATGGTAATCTGGTTACATCCAACCGACACTCTGGTCACTAAAATGTCAATACTAAAAGGAAGACACATCTTTAACCATATGCTAAAACAATGGTAAACGATGTCTTTCACGACTCGATTACTTCGGATGAGATGTAGGTTATTTTGAAAACTAGGCTAGAGTAGATAGAATTTCTCACCTTCGTTGGCAATAACGTTTGAATAACCATCATATCGTGCTCCAATGTAAAGATTAGGCAAGAAAATTAAGTAAAATCTTTAGGGACACAACAGGGGTGGCTTTTCCGTCGGAAAGGTTTTGCAATCAACATCCCCATTAATTTCGTGGTAGAGACAAAATACGTTTCCCTGCCCTCTGGTTGGAGTTTTGGACTAAGTTGCATTTCATTGACTTGTCACTCGCTTTTATACTAGTATTGTCGTACTGGGTCATATGAATGTCAGCTTATGTTTATTTGGGAAATTTAATAACAACCATGCATTTCGCTTGGAGACGTTCTACAATTACTGTAACAATCGAAGCTATATATATATTTGATTGTTTCTGTTATTGAAGATCTTCTCCAAGCCAAATGTATGTTTCTCATGTTTATAGTATATACTCCAAGTTAAATATCTATTTATATATATAAACGCGTGTGTGAGTGGGTCCATGAACGAGGAAATTAACATTAATTTCACGTTCCGTTTATAATTGCTCAACAGCAATTACAACAGTTAATATTAATATTTTGTGGTCGAGTGGTTAGCACATCGCGCTGCGACACCAAGGGTCCCGGGTTCGAATCCCGGTCGGGCTTGGTTGTTTGTGAATGTCCATTCATCAATTTCATCATTTCATCACTCATCCCCATCTTCGCAAATTAGCCAAGAGGCACAAAACGCGAATTAAAATAAACTAAATCAAATCAAATCAAATCAAACAGTTAATATTTGCATTCAAAGCAGTCGTTAATTACATGGTTTAAAGTCTTACTAAGCAGTTCTTGTGTTTCGATTCTTGCATATTGGATGGTTCAAATGGATCTTTTGTTACAATGCTACCATCTGAATTTGGTGAATGAAATATTGGTTTGTGATTGATCTTATACTAAAATATTAGTAAACGAAGATTTTCAAAACACAGTTTCTTAGGGTGAAATGTATTTCATTTTGAAAATTATGCTATGCTGTGTTTGAATCTTGTGATTGTTTTTGTTAAAACTCTTCGACACCAATTCTTGATAAATTAATTAAGAGAAGTTAATGTCTCACCTGCAACCTCAAGCGAGGTTACAGTAGAATTAATCCCATTCAGAGACAGGGGTTTACAAAGAAATTAATCTCGTGCCAGGGACCCCTTCCCTGCCCACCCGGGGTTTACAAAGAAATTAATCTCGTGCCAGGGACCCCATTCCCTTCCTTCCCTTCCCACCAAGAAAAACAATTACTTCCCTTCCCCTTCCCTCCATGAAATATAGAAAAGTAATAAAGATGGTAACCTGGTTACATGCTACCCACACAGCGGTCACTACAATGGCAATACTAATGAGGAACAAATACTTTTGACCTTACGATAAAATATTAATAAAGAAATATTTCACGACTCAATTTCCTCTGATGAGAATTAGGCCATATTGCAAACCACGCTATGCCGTGTTTGAATTTTGTGACTGTTTTGTCAAAACTGTTCGACACCAATCCTTGATTAATTCATTAAAATAAGTTAATCTCTCACCTGCAACCTCAAACGAGGTTACAGTAGAATTAATCCCATCGAGGGACAGGGGTTTACAAAGAAGTTAATCTCGTGCCAGGGACCCCTTCCCTGCCCACCCGGGGTTTACAAAGAAATTAATCTCGTGCCAGGGACCCCATTCCCTTCCCTCCCTTCCCACCAAGAAAAATAATTACTTCCCTTCCCCTTCCCTCCATGAAATATACAAAAGTAAAAAAGATGGTAATATGTTTACATCCAACCGACACTCTGGTCACTAAAATGGTAATACTAAAAGGAAGAAACATTTTTAACCTTATGCTAAAACAATGGTAAACGAAGTCTTTCACGACTGGATTACTTCGGATGAGATGTAGGTTATTTTGAAAACTACGCTAGAGTAGATAGAATTTCTTAACTTCGTTGGCAATAACGTTTGAATAACCATCATATCGTGCTCCAATGTAAAGATTAGGGCAACAAAATTAAGTAAAATCTTTAGGGACACAACAGGGGTGGCTTTTCCGTCGGAAAGGCTTTGCAATCAACATCCCCAATTAATTTCGTGGTAGAGACAAAATACGTTTCCCTGCCCTCTAGTTGGAGTTTTGGCCTAAGTTGCATAGCTTGAATAGTATTTCTTGTCATTAACTTGTCACTCGCTTTTATACTAGTATTGTCGTACTGGGGCATATGAATGTCAGTTTATTCTTATTTGGGAAATTTAATAACAAACATGCATTTCGCTTGGAGACGTTCTACAATTACTGTAACAATCGAAGCTATATATATATTTGATTGTTTCTGTTATTGAAGATCTTCACCAAGCTAAATGTATGTTTCTCATGTTTATAGTATATACTCCAAGTTAAATATCTATTTATATATATAAACGCGTGTGTGAGTGGGTCCATGAGCGAGGAAATTAACATTAATTTCACGTTCCGTTTATAATTGCTCAACAGCAATTACAACAGTTAATATTTGCATTCAAAGCAGTCGTTAATTACATGGTTTAAAGTCTTACTAAGCAGTTCTTGTGTTTCGATTCTTGCATATTGGATGGTTCAAATGGATCTTTTGTTACAATGCTACCATCTGAATTTGGTGAATGAAATATTGGTTTGTGATTGATCTTATACTAAAATATTAGTAAACGAAGATTTTCAAAACACAGTTTCATAGGATGAAATGTATTTCATTTTGAAAATTATGCTATGCTGTGTTTGAATTTTGTGATTGTTTTTGTTAAAACTGTTCGACACCAATTCTTGATAAATTAATTAAAAGAAGTTAATGTCTCACCTGCAACCTCAGACGAAGTTACAGTAGAATTAATCCCATTCAGAGACAGGGGTTTACAAAGAAGTTAATCTCGTGCCAGGGACCCCTTCCCTGCCCACCCGGGGTTTACAAAGAAATTAATCTCGTGCCAGGGACCCCATTCCCTTCCCTCCCTTCCCACCAAGAAAAATAATTACTTCCCTTCCCCTTCCCTCCATGAAATATACAAAAGTAAAAAAGATGGTAATATGTTTACATCCAAACGACACTGTGGTCACTAAAATGTCAATACTAAAAGGAAGACACATCTTTAACCATATGCTAAAACAATGGTAAACGAAGTCTTTCACGACTCGATTACTTCGGATGAAATGTAGGTTATTTTGAAAACTACGCTAAAGTAGATAGAATTTCTTACCTTCGTTGGCAATAAGGTTTGAATAACCATCATATCGTGCTCCAATGTAAAGATTAGGCAAGAAAATTAAGTAAAATCTTTAGGGACACAACAGGGGTGGCTTTTCCGTCGGAAAGGTTTTGCAATCAACATCTCCATTAATTTCGTGGTAGAGACAAAATACGTTTCCCTGCCCTCTGGTTGGAGTTTTGGCCTAAGTTGCATTTCATTGACTTGTCACTCGCTTTTATACTAGTATTGTCGTACTGGGTCATATGAATGTCAGCTTATGTTTATTTGGGAAATTTAATAACAAACATGCATTTCGCTGGGAGACGTTCTACAATTACTCTAACAATCGAAGCTATATATATATTTGATTGTTTCTGTTATTGAAGATCTTCTCCAAGCCAAATGTATGTTTCTCATGTTTATAGTATATACTCCAAGTTAAATATCTATTTATATATATAAACGCGTGTGTGAGTGGGTCCATGGACGAGGAAATTAACATTAATTTCACGTTCCGTTTATAATTGCTCAACAGCAATTACAACAGTTAATATTAATATTTTGTGGTCGAGTGGTTAGCACATCGCGCTGCGACACCAAGGGTCCCGGGTTCGAATCCCGGTCGGGCTTGGTTGTTTGTGAATGTCCATTCATCAATTTCATCATTTCATCACTCATCCCCATCTTCGCAAATTAGCCAAGAGGCACAAAACGCGAAGTAAAATAAACTAAATCAAATCAAATCAAATCAAACAGTTAATATTTGCATTCAAAGCAGTCGTTAATTACATGGTTTAAAGTCTTACTAAGCAGTTCTTGTGTTTCGATTCTTGCATATTGGATTGTTCAAATGGATCTTTTGTTACAATGCTACCATCTGAATTTGGTGAATGAAATATTGATTTGTGATTGATCTTATACTAAAATATTAGTAAACGAAGATTTTCAAAACACAGTTTCTTAGGGTGAAATGTATTTCATTTTGAAAATTATGCTATGCTGTGTTTGAATCTTGTGATTGTTTTTGTTAAAACTCTTCGACACCAATTCTTGATAAATTAATTAAGAGAAGTTAATGTCTCACCTGCAACCTCAAGCGAGGTTACAGTAGAATTAATCCCATTCAGAGACAGGGGTTTACAAAGAAATTAATCTCATGCCAGGGACCCCTTCCCTGCCCACCCGGGGTTTACAAAGAAATTAATCTCGTGCCAGGGACCCCATTCCCTTCCTTCCCTTCCCACCAAGAAAAATAATTACTTCCCTTCCCCTTCCCTCCATGAAATATAGAAAAGTAATAAAGATGGTAACCTGGTTACATGCTACCCACACAGCGGTCACTACAATGGCAATACTAATGAGGAACAAATACTTTTGACCTTACGATAAAATATTAATAAAGAAATATTTCACGACTCAATTTCCTCTGATGAGAATTAGGCCATATTGCAAACCACGCTATGCCGTGTTTGAATTTTGTGACTGTTTTGTCAAAACTATTCGACACCAATCCTTGATTAATTCATTAAAATAAGTTAATCTCTCACCTGCAACCTCAAACGAGGTTACAGTAGAATTAATCCCATCCAGGGACAGGGGTTTACAAAGAAGTTAATCTCGTGCCAGGGACCCTTTCCCTGCCCACCCGGGGTTTACAAAGAAATTAATCTCGTGCCAGGGACCCCATTCCCTTCCCTCCCTTCCCACCAAGAAAAATAATTACTTCCCTTCCCCTTCCCTCCATGAAATATACAAAAGTAAAAAAGATGGTAATATGTTTACATCCAACCGACACTCTGGTCACTAAAATGGTAATACTAAAAGGAAGAAACATTTTTAACCTTATGCTAAAACAATGGTAAACGAAGTCTTTCACGACTGGATTACTTCGGATGAGATGTAGGTTATTTTGAAAACTACGCTAGAGTAGATAGAATTTCTTACCTTCGTTGGCAATAACGTTTGAATAACCATCATATCGTGCTCCAATGTAAAGATTAGGGCAACAAAATTAAGTAAAATCTTTAGGGACACAACAGGGGTGGCTTTTCCGTCGGAAAGGCTTTGCAATCAACATCCCCAATTAATTTCGTGGTAGAGACAAAATACGTTTCCCTGCCCTCTAGTTGGAGTTTTGGCCTAAGTTGCATAGCTTGAATAGTATTTCTTGTCATTAACTTGTCACTCGCCTTTATACTAGTATTGTCGTACTGGGGCATATGAATGTCAGCTTATTCTTATTTGGGAAATTTAATAACAAACATGCATTTCGCTTGGAGACGTTCTACAATTACTGTAACAATCGAAGCTATATATATATTTGATTGTTTCTGTTATTGAAGATCTTCACCAAGCTAAATGTATGTTTCTCATGTTTATAGTATATACTCCAAGTTAAATATCTATTTATATATATAAACGCGTGTGTGAGTGGGTCCATGAGCGAGGAAATTAACATTAATTTCACGTTCCGTTTATAATTGCTCAACAGCAATTACAACAGTTAATATTTGCATTCAAAGCAGTCGTTAATTACATGGTTTAAAGTCTTACTAAGCAGTTCTTGTGTTTCGATTCTTGCATATTGGATGGTTCAAATGGATCTTTTGTTACAATGCTACCATCTGAATTTGTTGAATGAAATATTGGTTTGTGATTGATCTTATACTAAAATATTAGTAAACGAAGATTTTCAAAACACAGTTTCATAGAATGAAATGTATTTCATTTTGAAAATTATGCTATGCTGTGTTTGAATATTGTGATTGTTTTTGTTAAAACTGTTCGACACCAATTCTTGATAAATTAATTAAAAGAAGTTAATGTCTCACCTGCAACCTCAGACGAGGTTACAGTAGAATTAATCCCATTCAGAGACAGGGGTTTACAAAGAAATTAATCTCGTGCCAGGGACCCCTTCCCTGCCCACCCGGGGTTTACAAAGAAATTAATCTCGTGCCAGGGACCCCATTCCCTTCCCTCCCTTCCCACCAAGAAAAATAATTACTTCCCTTCCCCTTCCCTCCATGAAATATACAAAAGTAAAAAAGATGGTAATATGTTTACATCCAACCGACACTCTGGTCACTAAAATGGTAATACTAAAAGGAAGAAACATTTTTAACCTTATGCTAAAACAATGGTAAACGAAGTCTTTCACGACTGGATTACTTCTGAAGAGATGTAGGTTATTTTGAAAACTAGGCTAGAGTAGATAGAATTTCATACCTTCGTTGGCAATAAGGTTTGAATAACCATCATAACCTTGGTTGTTTGTGAATGTCCATTCATCAATTTCATCATTTCATCACTCATCCCCATCTTCGCAAATTAGCCAAGAGGCACAAAACGCGAAGAAAATAAACTAAATCAAATCAAATCAAATCAAACAGTTAATATTTGCATTCAAAGCAGTCGTTAATTACATGGTTTAAAGTCTTACTAAGCAGTTCTTGTGTTTCGATTCTTGCATATTGGATGGTTCAAATGGATCTTTTGTTACAATGCTACCATCTGAATTTGGTGAATGAAATATTGGTTTGTGATTGATCTTATACTAAAATATTAGTAAACGAAGATTTTCAAAACACAGTTTCATAGGATGAAATGTATTTCATTTTGAAAATTATGCTATGCTGTGTTTGAATTTTGTGATTGTTTTTGTTAAAACTGTTCGACACCAATTCTTGATAAATTAATTAAAAGAAGTTAATGTCTCACCTGCAACCTCAGACGAGGTTACAGTAGAATTAATCCCATTCAGAGACAGGGGTTTACAAAGAAGTTAATCTCGTGCCAGGGACCCCTTCCCTGCCCACCCGGGGTTTACAAAGAAATTAATCTCGTGCCAGGGACCCCATTCCCTTCCCTCCCTTCCCACCAAGAAAAATAATTACTTCCCTTCCCCTTCCCTCCATGAAATATACAAAAGTAAAAAAGATGGTAATATGTTTACATCCAACCGACACTGTGGTCACTAAAATGTCAATACTAAAAGGAAGACACATCTTTAACCATATGCAAAAACAATGGTAAACGAAGTCTTTCACGACTCGATTACTTCTGATGAGATGTAGGTTATTTTGAAAACTAGGCTAGAGTAGATAGAATTTCTTACCTTCGTTGGCAATAAGGTTTGAATAACCATCATATCGTGCTCCAATGTAAAGATTAGGCAAGAAAATTAAGTAAAATCTTTAGGGACACAACAGGGGTGGCTTTTCCGTCGGAAAGGTTTTGCAATCAACATCTCCATTAATTTCGTGGTAGAGACAAAATACGTTTCCCTGCCCTCTGGTTGGAGTTTTGGCCTAAGTTGCATTTCATTGACTTGTCACTCGCTTTTATACTAGTATTGTCGTACTGGGTCATATGAATGTCAGCTTATGTCTATTTGGGACATTTAATAACAAACATGCATTTCGCTTGGAGACGTTCTACAATTACTCTAACAATCGAAGCTATATATATATTTGATTGTTTCTGTTATTGAAGATCTTCTCCAAGCCAAATGTATGTTTCTCATGTTTATAGTATATACTCCAAGTTAAATATCTATTTATATATATAAACGCGTGTGTGAGTGGGTCCATGAACGAGGAAATTAACATTAATTTCACGTTCCGTTTATAATTGCTCAACAGCAATTACAACAGTTAATATTAATATTTTGTGGTCGAGTGGTTAGCACATCGCGCTGCGACACCAAGGGTCCCGGGTTCGAATCCCGGTCGGGCTTGGTTGTTTGTGAATGTCCATTCATCAATTTCATCATTTCATCACTCATCCCCATCTTCGCAAATTAGCCAAGAGGCACAAAACGCGAAGTAAAATAAACTAAATCAAATCAAATCAAATCAAACAGTTAATATTTGCATTCAAAGCAGTCGTTAATTACATGGTTTAAAGTCTTACTTAGCAGTTCTTGTGTTTCGACTCTTGCATATTGGATGGTTCAAATGGATCTTTTGTTACAATGCTACCATCTGAATTTGGTGAATGAAATATTGGTTTGTGATTGATCTTATACTAAAATATTAGTAAACGAAGATTTTCAAAACACAGTTTCTTAGGGTGAAATGTATTTCATTTTGAAAATTATGCTATGCTGTGTTTGAATCTTGTGATTGTTTTTGTTAAAACTCTTCGACACCAATTCTTGATAAATTAATTAAGAGAAGTTAATGTCTCACCTGCAACCTCAAGCGAGGTTACAGTAGAATTAATCCCATTCAGAGACAGGGGTTTACAAAGAAATTAATCTCGTGCCAGGGACCCCTTCCCTGCCCACCCGGGGTTTACAAAGAAATTAAACTCGTGCCAGGGACCCCATTCCCTTCCTACCCTTCCCACCAAGAAAAATAATTACTTCCCTTCCCCTTCCCTCCATGAAATATAGAAAAGTAATAAAGATGGAAACCTGGTTACATGCTACCCACACAGCGGTCACTACAATGGCAATACTAATGAGGAACAAATACTTTTGACCTTACGATAAAATATTAATAAAGATTTATTTCACGACTCAATTTCCTCTGATGAGAATTAGGCCATATTGCAAACCACGCTATGCCGTGTTTGAATTTTGTGACTGTTTTGTCAAAACTGTTCGACACCAATCCTTGATTAATTCATTAAAATAAGTTAATCTCTCACCTGCAACCTCAAACGAGCTTACAGTAGAATTAATCCCATCCAGGGACAGGGGTTTACAAAGAAGTTAATCTCGTGCCAGGGACCCCTTCCCTGCCCACCCGGGGTTTACAAAGAAATTAATCTCGTGCCAGGGACCCCATTCCCTTCCCTCCCTTCCCACCAAGAAAAATAATTACTTCCCTTCCCCTTCCCTCCATGAAATATACAAAAGTAAAAAAGATGGTAATATGTTTACATCCAACCGACACTCTGGTCACGAAAATGGTAATACTAAAAGGAAGAAACATTTTTAACCTTATGCTAAAACAATGGGTAAACGAAGTCTTTCACGACTGGATTACTTCGGATGAGATGTAGGTTATTTTGAAAACTACGCTAGAGTAGATAGAATTTCTTACCTTCGTTGGCAATAACGTTTGAATAACCATCATATCGTGCTCCAATGTAAAGATTAGGGCAACAAAATTAAGTAAAATCTTTAGGGACACAACAGGGGTGGCTTTTCCGTCGGAAAGGCTTTGCAATCAACATCCCCAATTAATTTCGTGGTAGAGACAAAATACGTTTCCCTGCCCTCTAGTTGGAGTTTTGGCCTAAGTTTGCATAGCTTGAATAGTATTTCTTGTCATTAACTTGTCACTCGCTTTTATACTAGTATTGTCGTACTGGGGCATATGAATGTCAGCTTATTCTTATTTGGGAAATTTAATAACAAACATGCATTTCGCTTGGAGACGTTCTACAATTACTGTAACAATCGAAGCTATATATATATTTGATTGTTTCTGTTATTGAAGATCTTCTCCAAGCTAAATGTATGTTTCTCATGTTTATAGTATATACTCCAAGTTAAATATCTATTTATATATATAAACGCGTGTGTGAGTGGGTCCATGAGCGAGGAAATTAACATTAATTTCACGTTCCGTTTATAATTGCTCAACAGCAATTAAAACAGTTAATATTTGCATTCAAAGCAGTCGTTAATTACATGGTTTAAAGTCTTACTAAGCAGTTCTTGTGTTTCGATTCTTGCATATTGGATGGTTCAAATGGATCTTTTGTTACAATGATACCATCTGAATTTGGTGAATGAAATATTGGTTTGTGATTGATCTTATACTAAAATATTAGTAAACGAAGATTTTCAAAACACAGTTTAATAGGATGAAATGTATTTCATTTTGAAAATTATGCTATGCTGTGTTTGAATTTTGTGATCGTTTTTGTTAAAACTGTTCGACACCAATTCTTGATAAATTAATTAAAAGAAGTTAATGTCTCACCTGCAACCTCAGAAGAGGTTACAGTAGAATTAATCCCATTCAGAGACAGGGGTTTACAAAGAAGTTAATCTCGTGCCAGGGACCCCTTCCCTGCCCACCCGGGGTTTACAAAGAAATAAATCTCGTGCCAGGGACCCCATTCCCTTCCCTCCCTTCCCACCAAGAAAAATAATTACTTCCCTTCCCCTTCCCTCCATGAAATATAGAAGAGTAGTAAAGATGGTAACCTGGTTACATGCTACCCACACAGCGGTCACTACAATGGCAATACTAATGAGGAACAAATACATTTGACCTTACGATAAAATATTAATAAAGAATTATTTCACGACTCAATTTCCTCTGATGAGAATTAGGCCATATTGCAAACCACGCTATGCCGTGTTTGAATTTTGTGACTGTTTTGTCAAAACTGTTCGACACCAATCCTTGATTAATTCGTATCAATCCCTAAGATTGTATGTTTATTTTATTAAGTCTCTCTGAACGCTTCATGTTGACCAGGGCATTCACTTGTTTTTCTCAGCTGTCTCAAGCCTCTTAGGCATGTTTACAATGCATTGTGTTGTGCCATGCAAACCTCCTGAGCATTCAGGAAACAGGTAACACTTCTGGGTTTGGTGTCAGCGGTTTGCATGGTAGCAATTATAAAAAACACGATTCGGCGATTCGGCATGGAGGAAGAGCTCGATGGCCAGGGAATATAGAGGTGAGACAAGCTGGGAAGTGACTGGACTTTGGGAATTGAGTTGGTAGAGAGAGGAGGTCAGCAAGACAGGAGGTCGATAGTGGAAGCACGCTTTGGTCAACACTTAGAGAGAAGCTTACAGAGGACTTCGCTATTTTCGATTCAGCTCAGAGACTTCAGTTAGACAGGTAATTATCCTACACCCAGCCATGATACAGGTTCAACGGTTCACAAAATCCAACGAGTTGCCATTGTCTTTTCAGTAGTTTAATTCCTTTGTGTTATTTGTACCTTTCGCATGCCAAGCAATAACTCGTCATGTCAATGACGAGTGGTCTCATCAAGAGGATGAATGATGAGTAGTTTACATCACCCCATCGATTAACTGGTTCAGATCCCTTCATTCTATAGAATGACACGTGGTGGAGTTGCTTTGGGTCTTTTCATTTTCTTCGGAAATGAAAAGAGTTACATTTAATTGTTAGCCTAGAAATTTCCCCCTATCTCTAGCTTGACATGTGGTGGAGATTAGCGGGTCTTTTCATTTTTTTTTCAGAAATGAAAAGATATTGTTAACCAGTTTAAATTTAACCCCCTAGCTAAATTTTGACACGTGGTGGAGTGCTTGAGGCCTTTTCATTTTTCGGAAATGAAAAGAATTGCAGTTAATGTTAACCAGTTTAAATTTAACCCCCTAGCTAAATTTTGACGCGTGGTCGAGGTGCTGGGATTTTCATTTATTTCTTCATGAACTAAATGAAAATTGAAAGATTAGTCTTTGTAACCAGTTTAGAATTATTCCCCACCCTAAATTTTGACACGTAGTGGAGTGCTAGTTCATTACCCACCCCAAACATTTTGCTCACTTGTTTAGTTTTTTTAGTATGTCCTTGCCAAAATTAATTTTGAAAATACATAGGGCTTAAAGTTTTTTGCATTTATGGGGGGAGAAGAATTTATTGGTGCCATGATAGATGTTTAGTCTAACATGAGGATGAATTCGATTAAATTTATCGACCTCGAGTCTGGGTCGATAATCAGCGAAATGTAAGAATGCGGAGGAACTGCGGCCTAGCTCCGTCGCGGTTACCCGCGTCGGACTGGCACTTTGGTATCAGGAGCGTCCGGCATTCCGCGTGGCGGAAGGTTCCATGTCGGATTTTAGGGAGGCCCATTTCATCAAAAATGTGGCCGGCCCAGGGACGTCCGTGGACGATTCCCTATCAATCTGCTCCTGGTAGCTCTGTGGTTCACTCACGAACCCGGTACCATGGCTACAACAAATTCCCACCTGGGAAATTTTTTACCATCCAGAATTTTAAATAAGGAACAAGGAAAAGGCATTTAGATTTGATGATTTCTTGCATTGACAGTGATTTTAGAACGTAAAAGGTAGGAACATTTTTTTTATATGATCTTGAATACGAAAATTATTACAACGTTGGTTATGAGGATGCAGTAAGCTACAGTCAACAGTAAACGAATTTTTATCCTTCACATTTTAATTAATTAATAATGTGGATTACAAGTGGATTTTAAAGTTATATTATGAATGAGGAAAATAAATTAGTGCCACCGAGTCAGAGTCTATCGGCACTATGGTGCATTTTAACGAGTTATGGCACAGAGTAAGCTTGTTTGAGTCAATATATTGTTATTATTATTATTATTAATTGATTTTTTTTAAAAAAAGTTTAATTTAAATTTGGTTTAAAACTGACCGTAACTTGTAAAGGATTTAGAATGCTTGAACTATGACTGCTAAGACTTTTGCAACGAGGATATTACATTTTATACATATATAGTTTTGGGAACGAATAAGGCCCCGAGGACCACTCATTTATATTCTTAATGACTGAAGTCTCCTAGCACCTCATGAAGGGAGCTTAGATTAAGGAGACAGTCAAGTTTATACGAGATAGTCACTTGCCTTACGTTACCTTAACTTACGCATACATTGCCTGAAAATTTTTAATTCATGTTAATATGAAAAGAAACGAAACGCCAATTATATTCCTCGACACGCTGTACAATTATGTCCGCTATTACGCCAGGCGTATATAGTTAGAGTGGCGTACCGTGATTTAGGGTATAAACCGCCCGATTAATTAAAAGTTCTAGTTGAGAAGTAATAGATGTATAAATAGGCTGCAGTGACGAGAGATGTCCGTTCACAGGTAAGCAGTAGTGACGAGAATGAGTCCGTACACAGATATACATATACTTATATGCTTTAAGCAAAGTTAGGCACAGCCAACTTATTTTGAATAACTAGAAGAGAATTAGGAGAGCATCACACGGCGTGGACGTTTCTCACATATTAACGAGATTTTTTTTGTTAGTATATATTTATATTCTTTTCCTGTCCGAAACATTGTTTTGTTTGACAGTTGAATATTTATCCTTAGCACGTTGTAGCTTCGAATGTTAAAAACTTTAAAATGCAGATTGTTTTAAAATCTTAAAATATAAATATTGCAATTTTTGCTCCAAGTTACGGCATTTATTAAAGTGAAACAGGTCTAATATTTTAAATCCACTCGCGTGACATAATAATAATTTATAATAAAATAGCACTAATAATATTAACAATTAAAAGCAGACTTATTATTTAATAATGTGCCGTAGGCATAAAAGTTTTTGCAGTATGTAATAATACTCGCTCAGCGAATACGTCACTAGAATTTTATAGTTACTCTTCAGAAGAAGGTATATGATTATATTAGCAAAGTTTATTTTTAAGCGCCAGTTATGAGAATATTTATATTATATGAATATGTAGACGTCGACGTCAAGATTTTTTGCGCTCCAGTTACAAGTATTTTCCTTCGGATATTGGATCATGACCAAAATCCTGGAAATCCATTCTGCCATCGCAGAATGATTATGATTAAACCACAACGGTTTTAGTTTAAAGCTTTGCCACAATAATATGCTAAGCATATTTTAGAATGAGTAGAGAGAATTAAAGATTCTTCAAGTTTTAGTGATGTTAGTATTTTAATGCATTTAAAGATCGCATAAATAATAATTATTATTTTATTTCAGGTAGTCAGGAGTAAATCAGTCTCAATTTTTTTTCTTACCTTGTACCTTAGTACAGTTCGTTTAATTTTAAGTATTTAAACATAACGATAACACCTGAAAGTAGATAAGAGAAGTTTGCAGTAAAATTTAAAATAAGATAAGTTAAACAGTGCTAATAAATTTAGAGAATAAATAAATTACGCAGATAAATTGAGCCTAGAGTCAGAAATAATTAAAAGTTGAGTTAAACTATTTACTAATTAAACTAGGCAGGCTTAAAGTACGTGTTAGTTTTGAAGAACTGTTTGTTTTGATTGCCTAAGCAACATGAAAATCATTGCGATTTTAGTTATTTTAAACGGATTACTTCCACACGTAAAAGCTTCTAATTTTATTTATCTGTTGAACAAGTCCTTTGACTATCCTTATAATATAATTACAATTTTATTATTAACAACATTTATTATTAGTATTTTTATAATTTTCATAATCTGTTATTTTCAATGTCAACGCAAGAAATCTATTACTTATGACCATGAGTGTACCAACGAATTACAGTTAAGCAAACTTAATAATGATTCACCGCCCATTGATCAGATTTACGACGATGTTGCACCGATTGTTGAAGTGGTACCATTGAAAACAATAAATCCACCACTGCCGCCTCCACTGCCTCAGTCCATTATTATTCAACCCAGGGTACAACAAGAAGTTCAAGATTTATCCAGAAATAGTTTAGTCACTAAAAACGACAGTATAGATTTGCCGAAGAATATTTTATCCGTTAAAGATAGAGTTCAGAAATTTGCCGTAAGCAAGGGTCCTAATTTTGTTCAAAACAGTCGCTAAATGGAAAGTGAATTGCCTATTTCACCCTGTGTTCAGCCAGTTGTAAAAGTTAAAGAGTTATTTGCGAATCAGTTACCAGTAAAAGTCGAGAAAGTTTCAAGTGTTATTTTAAAAGCAGAAAGTAAGCCAAATTTTCAGGTTACCGAACCTGTTGTATCGTTTACAGACCATATTTTTTACGACTTCACGTTCGCTTAGAATTTTATATTCATTACGACTCAAAATTTTAAGTATAATTCATTTTTTACGTTTGATTGTACCTTATGCAAGGTTTATTAGTCATTTAGTTTGCTAGCAGCTTTCCAAGTTTTGTTATTTTACGAGCGCGGAAGTGTTCAAGTAAACACGCTGTCGCAAGCACAACGAAGTTTTCTCTCTTTCCATCCCATTTATTACGTCATTTCAAAGACCTTGACTTTATTTCGAATTCCCGCAGCGCTTACTAAACCTTGTTCGTAGTAAGTTAAAGTTTTGTAAACTTTAACGCGTCATGCTGGTGGTCAGCGAATCAGAGCTTGCATTTTCTTCCTCTGTTCCTTTGCCCGCTGCAGCGATTTTTTCCCCTCCACCTCCCGAACGGTACCCGAACTTCCCCGAAGTCGCCGATCACGGCAGCGAACTTGCCAGAGCTCTCGTTGTCGCCATAGCGAAATTTTCAGTTACGTCCAGCGACCACTAATGCAACTTTGCACAATTTAGATTGTCTGGTATCAGCAAATTCCTTTCTCCGCACTGAAGCTCTCTCCCGAGTACTTTGAACACGCTGGAAGTCAGAAAACACTTACCATAGGCTTTGCATATTTTTTCGCATTAGTGGCGGTCGTCCATTAAAATTTTAGGGAATCAGTTTAGTTACGCATATAGCCATCAGAATTTGATTTGCACGATAGAAGTTCATGTAAACAATGTTAGGGATATTTTGTTCTATATAGATAAATTTTTTTCCGTAAAACGTCGCATTTATGCACTTCAGACTAATCACGACTAATAATTTTACAAAGGAACAACAAGACGAATTTTTTTTTGCGTTTTTCTCGCAAACTTTTCCCGTTTTTCATAAGAGATATTTATAGTAAGTAAGTTTTTTGGGAAATCGACGTACATTTGGTTTAAATCTGGATAAAGTCAAACGAAATTTTGATAAAATCAGGGAAATTTCTACAAAAGGGCAATTTTAGCACTTTATGCACTTAGAGTAATCAAGATTATTAGCAACATGCCAGGCTAAGCCTCGGTGATTAGCACAGGCATGTGCAGCAAAAGTCGCCATGGCATCGTTAGCCTGTCCAAATTTAAACAGTGTGGTTTACCACAAATGTTATAACTTGAGAATTTATTATTATTATTAATAATTATTATTAGGAAATTTAGCTCACTTACCCAATTTGCACCTTATTCGACAATGCAGCAATAAATTCATTACTTCTTACTGATTAACTTCATGTTAATATTAGTACAGTAGGTAATAACTATTAATTTGTATTTATATTGTAATATATAGCATAACTATTCTCTATCTATTTTGTTTAAACAAACCTAAGGGATTGACACACCATTCTTATATGGGTCAAGTATACCTTTCCGCGGCGGGTCTGTTTACACGACCAAGTGATTTGAGGTATACGGCGGACTCAAGAAGTTTTGAGTGGATACATTTCTTTTGTTTAAAGGAAATTTGAAATTGAGAAAGTTTTTCATTATTTTTATTGTGTTTCAAATTTGAATTTCACCTTTTTAATTCCCTGATGCTATATTTGTTACCACCTGGAGTTTCAACGAAACTCAGAAGTAGCATTTAGAACATGCTTGCAACACTTATCTTTGTTTATTAATTCTACATTTTGTAATTTTGAAGTGAAATCTATTACTGACAATAAATTATTTCAGTTTATTAGGACACGCAATGGTATTTTAATATCAGGTTCAGGTCAATTTATTGTTATTCAGAATTTGAATCATAATTTGAATACGCACAGATCAATTCAGCTTAACGAAGGGGAATCTTTATTTTTTAATTATCAGGATTTTTCGCAAATTATTGTGGATCAACAAATTTTACACACAAGAATTTTAGCTTTCGAACAAGTCAAAATGCAGGAAATTGAGTTATTACCTAATATTCCCAAGAATTTATCTGATTTCACTATTCCCCAATGGACTTCGCTTGAACTTGCTTTAAAGCAACTTAATCAATCAATTAGTAAGAACATTTCATTTAAAGAATTAGTTTTAAACCCTTTGCCCATGTCTATATTAGTTTTTGTTATTTGGAATGTGTTATTAACCGCAACCCTAGGATATTACTTTTATAAGCATCATCAGCTTGCGAAACAGATTAATTCAGAGCAGCGCAGTAATAATTAATAGGTTAAGGCAACACATTAATCATGGACATTAATATTTTAATTACGGTTGGAAATTTTATTTAAATTTTCCTTATTTATTTTCAAAGAGTTATGGAAATTATTTTATATATTTATTTAATTTATTTTATTTTGATGAGACAATTTAATTTGATTTTAAAGAAAAGGCAGTGGAAATAAGTTGGTTTTGTGTACATGCATACTTGAATTATATATCCCCATCCTATTGCAATTTCCTTTCTTTGTCATAATTTTTCCTTTTAACCTAACCTGTCTATACGGAGCACCATGGACAAGCAATGCCTACACCATCCAAGGGCATTTTTCATGACGGACATCCGCAGGCAGTCTATTACCAGGCAGAAAGACTGATTACCATTCTACGAGGGAGACATGCAGACATTTTAAGTACTATTTCAAGAAGAGACTCGTCACCACCAATTTGAGGGAGACATGCAGACATTTCTAATTATTACACGGAGACTACCTTTTACAGGAAGGATGTAGTCAACCATACATTTCCCAGTATAGCGGACTATACATTATCAACAACACCTAGTGATGGAGCTAGACAGAATTTCCCTCAACACTGTTTGCAGTTCAAACAACAACTTTTCCCCATTTCCCAAGTTCTACGGGTAATTTACCACATTTTTACATTGCCCCAATGCAGTCAAGACGACAAGCAATCCACAGAGAAGAAGAAGAAGTATAGCAAACGTACTTTCTACAAACGGCAGTTCTGGTCACAAACAATAATTACAGAATTGTGCTACAGTGTTTCTACACATACACATGCGAGCTCCTATCATGTGTATCTATTTGGTCATTTAACATGCATTATGGGAAACAGTACTTTTCCATAGTCCTTATATACATTTTCAGTTTTGTGTCATGCATAAGAACTAGTTTTATATGCATGCAAGTTTACATCATACTACAAGGAAGCGACAAGCACCAGTGGTGTCAATTGACCAGTGCAATTAGTGCATAATTTTTTTTAAGATGAAATTTTGCACTTTGAATAATAAACGGACATGCAAGCAATAAAAAACATAATTCCAGCACTTTCGAACATTTTAGAAAGCATGCTTTAGTGACAATATTTTATGCATATGTTTGTCGCATGCAGGTATTATTGTTATTTTTTTTTACTCTTCTCACCAACATGGAATATTGAAAGCGACACATTTGTTCGCAGAACATTTATTTGATATTTAAATTCAAGCACATAGTTTTGTCACTTGGAAGATTATTAATTTTGTGTGCAGTCATACAAAGGTATTCACCACGCCATAGATGTGTATACAGTGTACAGTTTAAACGTAGAAAAGAAAATTGAACGCTATAATTAAGTTTTACCAGCGACAGTTTTCAGTGTAACTCACTATATGCATTTGAATATTGTATAATAATACATTGGAATGTGCAACACAGCCATGCAAGTTTATATATTTGGCGATGTTAGGAGTGCAGTGCCACGTAGTTTGTAAAACATACGCACTTTGATATGATCAGGTTTTCACACGGACAAAACAGTGGGAAGTGACAATGTTTTACATGCTTACTTACGTGTACTTACTTGTGCACCTTTTTAAGGTTTTTTTTATTTATTTGAAGAGTCTATATCAAGTGGCAATATAAATAAACATTGTGAATTCCGTTCCATCTTGCAAGACGCTCCAGCCGTTGGCCTCGCGGGAGACACAGAGTCGTTACCGCTTGGCGAGGCATCACAGACTCTTGACTAGGAGCAGGTTGATGAGCAATTATACATAATACACATTACGTACACGCACATGTGATACATTAAGAGTTTTCTCGCTTAACGACATGAACTTTTGTGATTTCTAGTCTTATAATAGTATATATTATTGTTTTTTACATCGTATAAACATACGAATTTGTTAGTATTAAGGGTATTATTCATTATAAAGTTTAGGGAATGAAAAATTTCTTTCCTTCAGGATGCAGTAAACAACAGACAGTTATGGTGTATTTCTTTTGTATATTTGGGTTTTTTAAGAAAATATATGGAATTGGCGAACCTGAGTCATGTCAAGTTTTGCGATTTGACTTTTAAATTTTCAAAGGAGAAAATTTTTCCTAGGAGGCGCGAACGTATCAATCCCTAAGATTGTATGTTTATTTTATTAAGTCTCTCTGAACGCTTCATGTTGACCAGGGCATTCACTTGTTTTTCTCAGCTGTCTCAAGCCTCTTAGGCATGTTTACAATGCATTGTGTTGTGCCATGCAAACCTCCTGAGCATTCAGGAAACAGGTAACACTTCTGGGTTTGGTGTCAGCGGTTTGCATGGTAGCAATTATAAAAAACACGATTCGGCGATTCGGCATGGAGGAAGAGCTCGATGGCCAGGGAATATAGAGGTGAGACAAGCTGGGAAGTGACTGGACTTTGGGAATTGAGTTGGTAGAGAGAGGAGGTCAGCAAGACAGGAGGTCGATAGTGGAAGCACGCTTTGGTCAACACTTAGAGAGAAGCTTACAGAGGACTTCGCTATTTTCGATTCAGCTCAGAGACTTCAGTTAGACAGGTAATTATCCTACACCCAGCCATGATACAGGTTCAACGGTTCACAAAATCCAACGAGTTGCCATTGTCTTTTCAGTAGTTTAATTCCTTTGTGTTATTTGTACCTTTCGCATGCCAAGCAATAACTCGTCATGTCAATGACGAGTGGTCTCATCAAGAGGATGAATGATGAGTAGTTTACATTACCCCATCGATTAACTGGTTCAGATCCCTTCATTCTATAGAATGACATTAAAATAAATTAATCTCTCACCTGCAACCTCAAACGAGGTTACAGTAGAATTAATCCCATCCAGGGACAGGGGTTTACAAAGAAGTTAATCTCGTGCCAGGGACCCCTTCCCTGCCCTATCCCGGGGTTTACAAAGAAATTAATCTCGTGCCAGGGACCCCATTCCCTTCCCTCCCTTCCCACCAAGAAAAATAATTACTTCCCTTCCCCTTCCCTCCGTGAAATATACAAAAGTAATATAGATGGTAATCTGGTTACATCCAACCGACACTGTGGTCACTAAAATGTCAATACTAAAAGGAAGAGACATCTTTAACCATATGCTAAAACAATGGTAAACGAAGTCTTTCACGACTCGATTACTTCGGATGAGATGTAGGTTATTTTGAAAACTAGGCTAGAGTAGATAGAATTTCTCACCTTCGTTGGCAATAACGTTTGAATAACCATCATATCGTGCTCCAATGTAAAGATTAGGGCAAGAAAATTAAGTAAAATCTTTAGGGACACAACAGGGGTGGCTTTTCCGTCGGAAAGGTTTTGCAATCAACATCCCCATTAATTTCGTGGTAGAGACAAAATACGTTTCCCTGCCCTCTGGTTGGAGTTTTGGACTAAGTTGCATTTCATTGACTTGTCACTCGCTTTTATACTAGTATTGTCGTACTGGGTCATATGAATGTCAGCTTATGTTTATTTGGGAAATTTAATAACAAACATGCATTTCGCTTGGAGACGTTCTACAATTACTCTAACAATCGAAGCTATATATATATTTGATTGTTTCTGTTATTGAAGATCTTCTCCAAGCCAAATGTATGTTTCTCATGTTTATAGTATATACTCCAAGTTAAATATCTATTTATATATATAAACGCGTGTGTGAGTGGGTCCATGAACGAGGAAATTAACATTAATTTCACGTTCCGTTTATAATTGCTCAACAGCAATTACAACAGTTAATATTAATATTTTGTGGTCGAGTGGTTAGCACATCGCGCTGCGACACCAAGGGTCCCGGGTTCGAATCCCGGTCGGGCTTGGTTGTTTGTGAATGTCCATTCATCAATTTCATCATTTCATCACTCATCCCCATCTTCGCAAATTAGCCAAGAGGCACAAAACGCGAAGTAAAATAAACTAAATCAAATCAAATCAAATCAAACAGTTAATATTTGCATTCAAAGCAGTCGTTAATTACATGGTTTAAAGTCTTACTAAGCAGTTCTTGTGTTTCGATTCTTGCATATTGGATGGTTCAAATGGATCTTTTGTTACAATGCTACCATCTGAATTTGGTGAATGAAATATTGGTTTGTGATTGATCTTATACTAAAATATTAGTAAACGAAGATTTTCAAAATACAGTTTCTTAGGGTGAAATGTATTTCATTTTGAAAATTATGCTATGCTTTGTTTGAATCTTGTGATTGTTTTTGTTAAAACTCTTCGACACCAATTCTTGATAAATTAATTAAGAGAAGTTAATGTCTCACCTGCAACCTCAAGCGAGGTTACAGTAGAATTAATCCCGTTCAGGGACAGGGGTTTACAAAGAAATTAATCTCGTGCCAGGGACCCCTTCCCTGCCCACCCGGGGTTTACAAAGAAATTAATCTCGTGCCAGGGACCCCATTCCCTTCCTTCCCTTCCCACCAAGAAAAATAATTACTTCCCTTCCCCTTCCCTCCATGAAATATAGAAAAGTAATAAAGATGGTAACCTGGTTACATGCTACCCACAAAGCGGTCACTACAATGGCAATACTAATGAGGAACAAATACTTTTGACCTTACGATAAAATATTAATAAAGAAATATTTCACGACTCAATTTCCTCTGATGAGAATTAGGCCATATTGCAAACCACGCTATGCCGTGTTTGAATTTTGTGACTGTTTTGTCAAAACTATTCGACAACAATCCTTGATTAATTCATTAAAATAAGTTAATCTCTCACCTGCAACCTCAAACGAGGTTACAGTAGAATTAATCCCATCCAGGGACAGGGGTTTACAAAGAAGTTAATCTCGTGCCAGGGACCCCTTCCCTGCCCACCCGGGGTTTACAAAGAAATTAATCTCATGCCAGGGACCCCATTCCCTTCCCTCCGTTCCCACCAAGAAAAATAATTACTTCCCTTCCCCTTCCCTCCATGAAATATACAAAAGTAAAAAAGATGGTAATATGTTTACATCCAACCGACACTCTGGTCACTAAAATGGTAATACTAAAAGGAAGAAACATTTTTAACCTTATGCTAAAACAATGGTAAACGAAGTCTTTCACGACTGGATTACTTCGGATGAGATGTAGGTTATTTTGAAAACTACGCTAGAGTAGATAGAATTTCTTACTTTCGTTGGCAATAACGTTTGAATAACCATCATATCGTGCTCCAATGTAAAGATTAGAGCAACAAAATTAAGTAAAATCTTTAGGGACACAACAGGGGTGGCTTTTCCGTCGGAAAGGCTTTGCAATCAACATCCCCAATTAATTTCGTGGTAGAGACAAAATACGTTTCCCTGCCCTCTAGTTGGAGTTTTGGCCTAAGTTTGCATAGCTTGAATAGTATTTCTTGTCATTAACTTGTCACTCGCTTTTATACTAGTATTGTCGTACTGGGGCATATGAATGTCAGCTTATTCTTATTTGGGAAATTTAATAACAAACATGCATTTCGCTTGGAGACGTTTTACAATTACTGTAACAATCGAAGCTATATATATATTTGATTGTTTCTGTTATTGAAGATCTTCTCCAAGCCAAATGTATGTTTCTCATGTTTCTGTTATTGAAGATCTTCTCCAAGCCAAATGTATGTTTCTCATGTTTATAGTATATACTCCAAGTTAAATATCTATTTATATATATAAACGCGTGTGTGAGTGGGCCCATGACCGAGGAAATTAACATTAATTTCACGTTCCGTTTATAATTGCTCAACAGCAATAAAAACAGTTAATATTTGCATTCAAAGCAGTCGTTAATTACATGGTTTAAAGTCTTACTAAGCAGTTCTTGTGTTTCAATTCTTGCATATTGGATGGTTCAAATGGATCTTTCGTTACAATGATACCATCTGAATTTGGTGAATGAAATATTGGTTTGTGATTGATCTTATACTAAAATATTAGTAAACGAAGATTTTCAAAACACAGTTTCATAGGATGAAATGTATTTCATTTTGAAAATTATGCTATGCTGTGTTTGAATTTTGTGATCGTTTTTGTTAAAACTGTTCGACACCAATTCTTGATAAATTAATTAAAAGAAGTTAATGTCTCACCTGCAACCTCAGAGGAGGTTACAGTAGAATTAATCCCATTCAGAGACAGGGGTTTACAAAGAAGTTAATCTCGTGCCAGTAACCCCTTCCCTGCCCACCCGGGTTTTACAAAGAAATTAATCTCGTGCCAGGGACCCCATTCCTTTCCCTCCCTTCCCACCAAGAAAAATAATTACTTCCCTTCCCCTTCCCTCCATGAAATATAGAAGAGTAGTAAAGATGGTAACCTGGTTACATGCTACCCACACAGCGGTCACTACAATGGCAATACTAATGAGGAACAAATACTTTTGACCTTACGATAAAATATTAATAAAGAATTATTTCACGACTCAATTTCCTCTGATGAGAATTAGGCCATATTGCAAACCACGCTATGCCGTGTTTGAATTTTGTGACTGTTTTGTCAAAACTGTTCGACACCAATCCTTGATTAATTCATTAAAATAAATTAATCTCTCACCTGCAACCTCAAACGAGGTTACAGTAGAATTAATCCCATCCAGGGACAGGGGTTTACAAAGAAGTTAATCTCGTGCCAGGGACCCCTTCCCTGCCCACCCGAAGTTTACAAAGAAATTAATCTCGTGCCAGGGACCCCATTCCCTTCCCTCCCTTCCCACCAAGAAAAATAATTACTTCCCTTCCCCTTCCCTCCGTGAAATATACAAAAGTAATATAGATGGTAATCTGGTTACAACCAACCGACACTGTGGTCACTAAAATGTCAATACTAAAAGGAAGACACATCTTTAACCATATGCTAAAACAATGGTAAACGAAGTCTTTCACGACTGGATTACTTCGGATGAGATGTAGGTTATTTTGAAAACTAGGCTAGAGTAGATAGAATTTCTTACCTTCGTTGGCAATAAGGTTTGAATAACCATCATATCGTGCTCCAATGTAAAGATTAGGCAAGAAAATTAAGTAAAATCTTTAGGGACACAACAGGGGTGGCTTTTCCGTCGGAAAGGTTTTGCAATCAACATCCCCATTAATTTCGTGGTAGAGACAAAATACGTTTCCCTGCCCTCTGGTTGGAGTTTTGGCCTAAGTTGCATAGCTTGAATAGTATTTCTTGTCATTAACTTGTCACTCGCTTTTATACTAGTATTGTCGTACTGGGGCATATGAATGTCAGCTTATTCTTATTTGGGAAATTTAATAACAAACATGCATTTCGCTTGGAGACGTTCTACAATTACTGTAACAATCGAAGCTATATATATATTTGATTGTTTCTGTTATTGAAGATCTTCACCAAGCTAAATGTATTTTTCTCATGTTTATAGTATATACTCCAAGTTAAATATCTATTTATATATATAAACGCGTGTGTGAGTGGGTCCATGAGCGAGGAAATTAACATTAATTTCACGTTCCGTTTATAATTGCTCAACAGCAATTACAACAGTTAATATTTGCATTCAAAGCGGTCGTTAATTACATGGTTTAAAGTCTTACTAAGCAGTTCTTGTGTTTCGATTCTTGCATATTGGATGGTTCAAATGGATCTTTTGTTACAATGATACCATCTGAATTTGGTGAATGAAATATTGGTTTGTGATTGATCTTATACTAAAATATTAGTAAACGAAGATTTTCAAAACACAGTTTCATAGGATGAAATGTATTTCATTTTGAAAATTATGCTATGCTGTGTTTGAATTTTGTGATTGTTTTTGTTAAAACTGTTCGACACCAATTCTTGATAAAATAATTAAAATAAGTTAATGTCTCACCTGCAACCGCAGACGAGGTTACGGTAGAATTAATCCCATTCAGAGACAGGGGTTTACAAAGAAGTTAATCTCGTGCCAGGGACCCCTTCCCTGCCCACCCGGGGTTTACAGAGAAATTAATCTCGTGCCAGGGACCCCATTCCCTTCCCTCCCTTCCCACCAAGAAAAATAATTACTTCCCTTCCCCTTCCCTCCATGAAATATACAAAAGTAAAAAAGATGGTAATATGTTTACATCCAACCGACACTCTGGTCACTAAAATGGTAATACTAAAAGGAAGAAACATTTTTAACCTTATGCTAAAACAATGGTAAACGAAGTCTTTCACGACTGGATTACTTCGGATGAGATGTAGGTTATTTTGAAAACTACGCTAGAGTAGATAGAATTTCTTACCTTCGTTGGCAATAACGTTTGAATAACCATCATATCGTGCTCCATTGTAAAGATTAGACAAGAAAATTAAGTAAAATCTTTAGGGACACAACAGGGGTGGCTTTTCCGTCGGAAAGGTTTTGCAATCAAAATCTCCATTAATTTCGTGGTAGAGACAAAATACGTTTCCCTGCCCTCTGGTTGGAGTTTTGGCCTAAGTTGCATTTCATTGACTTGTCACTCGCTTTTATACTAGTATTGTCGTACTGGGTCATATGAATGTCAGCTTATGTCTATTTGGGAAATTTAATAACAAACATGCATTTCGCTTGGAGACGTTCTACAATTACTGTAACAATCTAAGCTATATATATATTTGATTGTTTCTGTCATTGAAGATCGTCTCCAAGCCAAATGTAGGTTTCTCAAGTTTATAGTATATACTCCAAGTTAAATATCTATTTATATATATAAACGCGTGTGTGAGTGGGTCCATGAACGAGGAAATTAACATTAATTTCACGTTCCGTTTATAATTGCTCAACAGCAATTACAACAGTTAATATTAATATTTTGTGGTCGAGTGGTTAGCACATCGCGCTGCGACACCAAGGGTCCCGGGTTCGAATCCCGGTCGGGCTTGGTTGTGTGTGAATGTCCATTCATCAATTTTATCATTTCATCACTCATCCCCATCTTCGCAAATTAGCCAAGAGGCACAAAACGCGAAGTAAAATAAACTAATTCAAATCAAATCAAATCAAACATTTAATATTTGCATTCAAAGCAGTCGTTAATTACATGGTTTAAAGTCTTTCTAAGCAGTTCTTGTGTTTCGATTCTTGCATATTGGATGGTTCAAATGGATCTTTTGTTACAATGCTACCATCTGAATTTGGTGAATGAAATATTGGTTTGTGATTGATCTTATACTAAAATATTAGTAAACGATGATTTTCAAAACACAGTTTCTTAGGGTGAAATGCATTTCATTTTGAAAATTATGCTATGCTGTGTTTGAATCTTGTGATTGTTTTTGTTAAAACTCTTCGACACCAATTCTTGATAAATTAATTAAGAGAAGTTAATGTCTCACCTGCAACCTCAAGCGAGGTTACAGTAGAATTAATCCCATTCAGAGACAGGGGTTTACAAAGAAATTAATCTCGTGCCAGGGACCCCTTCCCTGCCCACCCGGGGTTTACAAAGAAATTAATCTCCTGCCAGGGACCCTATTCCCTTCCCTCCATTCCCACCAAGATAAATAATTACTTCCCTTCCCCCTCCCTGCATGAAATATACAAAAGTAATAAAGATAGTAACCTGGTTACATGCTACCCACACAGCGGTCACTACAATGGCAATACTAATGAGGAACAAATATTTTTGCCCTTACGATAAAATATTAATTAAGAAGTATTTTACGACTCAATTTCCTCTGATGAGAATTAGGCCATATTGCAAACTTCGCTATGTCATGTTTGAATTTTGTGACTGTTTTGTCAAAACTGTTCGACACCAATCCTTGATTAATTCATTAAAATAAGTTAATCTCTCACCTGCATCCTCAAACGAGGTTACAGTAGAATTAATCCCGTCCAGGGACAGGGGTTTACAAAGAAGTTAATCTCGTGCCAGGGACCCCTTCCCTGCCCACCTGGGGTTTACAAAGAAATTAATCTCGTGCCAGGGACCCCATTCCCTTCCTTCCCTTCCCACCAAGAAAAATAATTACTTCCCTTCCCCTTCCCTCCATGAAATATACAAAAGTAATAAAGATGGTAATCTGGTTAGATCCAACCGACAATGTGATCACTAAAATGTTAATACTAAAAGAAAGAGACATCTTTAACCATATGCTAAAACAATGGTAAACGAAGTCTTTCACGACTCGATTACTTCGGATGAAATGTAGGTTATTTTGAAAACTACGCTAAAGTAGATAGAATTTCTTACCTTCGTTGGCAATAAGGTTTGAATAACCATCATATCGTGTTCCAATGTAAAGATTAGGGCAAGAAAATTAAGTAAAATCTTTAGGGACACAACAGGGGTGGCGTTTCCGTCGGGAAGGTTTTGAAATCAACATCCCCATTAATTTCGCGGTAGAGACAAAATACGTTTCCCTGCCCTCTGGTTGGAGTTTTGGCCTAAGTTGCATGTCTTGAATAGTATTTCTTGTCATTAACTTGTCACTCGCTTTTATAGTAGTATTGTCGTACTGGGGCATATGAATGTCAGCTTATGTCTATTAGGGAAATTTAATAACAAACATGCATTTCGCTTGGAGACGTTCTACAATTACTGTAACAATCGAAGCTATATATATATTTGATTGTTTCTGTTATTGAAGATCTTCTCCAAGCCAAATGTATGTTTCTCATGTTTATAGTATATACTCCAAGTTAAATATCTATTTATATATATAAACGCGTGTGTGAGTGGGTCCATGAACGAGAAAATTAACATTAATTTCACGTTCCGTTTATAATTGCTCAACAGCAATTAAAACAGTTAATATTTGCATTCAAAGTAGTCGTTAATTACATGTTTTAAAGTCTTACTAAGCAGTTCTTGTGTTTCGATTCTTGCATATTGGATGGTTTAAATGGAACTTTTGTTACAATGCTACCATCTGAATTTGGTGAATGAAATATTGGTTTGTGATTGATCTTGTACTAAAATATTAGTAAACGAAGATTTTCAAAACACAGTTTCTTAGGATGAAATGTATTTCATTTTGAAAATTATGCTATGCTGTGTTTGATTCTTTTGATTGTTTTTGTTAAAACTGTTCGACAGCGGTCACTACAATGGTAATATTAATGAAGAACAAATATTTTTGACCTTACGAGAAAATATTAATAAAGAAGTATTTCACGACTCAATTTGCTCTGATGAGAATTAGGCCATATTGCAAACCACGCTATGCCGTGTTTGAATTTTGTGATTTTTTTTGTCAAAACTGTTCGACAACAATCCTTGATTAATTCATTAAAATAAGTTAATCTCTCACCTGCAATCTCAAACGAGGTTACAGTAGAATTAATCCCATCCAGGGACAGGGGTTTACAAACAAGTTAATCTCGTGCCAGGGACCCCTTCCCTGCCCACCCGGGGTTTACAAAGAAATTAATCTCGTGCCAGGGACCCCATTCCCTTCCCTCCCTTCCCACCAAGAAAAATAATTACTTCCCATCCCCTTCCCTCCATGAAATATAGAAAAGTAATATAGATGGTAACCTGGTTACATGCTACCCACACAGGGGTCACTACAATGGCAATACTAATGAGGAACAAATATTTTTGACCTTACGATAAAATATTAATAAAGAAATATTTTAAGACTCAATTTCCTCTGATGAGAATAAGGCCATATTGCAAACCACGGTTTGCCGTGTTTGAATTTTGTGACTGTTTTGTCAAAACTGTTCGACACCAGTCCTTGATTAATTCATTAAAATAAGTTAATCTCTCACCTGCAACCTCAAACGAGGTTACAGTAGAATTAATCCCATCCAGGGACAGGGGTTTAGAAAGAAGTTAATCTCATGCCAGGGACCCCTTCCCTGCCCACCCAGGGTTTACAAAGAAATTAATCTCGTGCCAGGGACCCCATTCCCTTCCCTCCCTTCCCACCAAGAAAAATAATTACTTCCCTTCACCTTCCCTCCATGAAATATACAAAAGTAATAAAGATAATAATCTGGTCACATCCAACCGACACTGTGGTTATTAAAATGTTAATACTAAGAAAAAGAGACATCTTTAACCATATGCTAAAACAATGGTAAACGAAGTCTTTCACGACTCGATTACTTCGGATGAGATGTAGGTTATTTTGAAAACTAGGCTAGAGTAGATAGAATTTCTTACCTTCTTTGGCAATAACGTTTGAATAACCATCATACCGTGCTCCAATGTAAAGATTAGGGCAACAAAATTAAGTAAAATATTTAGGGACACGACAGGTGTGGCCTTTCTATCGGAAAGGTTTTGCAATCAAGATCCCCATTAATTTCGTGGTAGAGACAAAATACTTTTCCCTGTCCTCTGGTTGGAGTTTTGGCCTAAGTTGCATGTCTTGAATAGTATTTCTTGTCATTAACATGTCACTCGCTTTTATACTAGTATTGTCGTGCTGGGGCATATGAATGTCAGCTTATGTTTATTTGGGAAATTTAATAACAAACATGCATTTCGCTTGGAGACGTTCTACAATTACTGTAACAATCGAATCTATATATATATTTGATTGTTTGTGTTATTGAAGATCTTCTCCAAGCTAAATGTATGTTTCTCATGTTTATAGTATATACTCCAAGTTAAATATCTATTTATATATATAAACGCGTGTGTGAGTGGGTCCATGAACGAGGTAATTAACATTAATTTCACGTTCCGTTTATAATTGCTCAACAGCAATTAAAACAGTTAATATTTGCATTCAAAGCAGTCGTTAATTACATGGTTTAAAGTCTTACTAAGCAGTTCTTGTGTTTCGATTCTTGCATATTGGATGGTTCAAATGGATTTTTGTTACAATGCTACCACCTGAATTTGGTGAATGAAATATTGGTTTGTGATTGATCTTATACTAAAATATTAGTAAACGAAGATTTTCAAAACACAGTTTCTTATAATGAAATGTATTTCATTTTGAAAATTATGCCATGCTGTGTTTGAATCTTGTGATTGGATTTGTTAAAACTGTTCGACTCCAATTCGTGATAAATTAATTAAGAGAAGTTAATGTTTCAACTGCAACCTCAAACGAGGTTACAGTAGAATTAATAGCATTCAGAGACAGGAGTTTACAAAGAAGTTAATCTCGTGCCAGGGACCCCTTCCCTGCCCACCCAGGGTTTACAAAGAAATTAATCTCGTTCCAGGGACCCCATTCCCTTCCCTCCCTTCCCACCAAGAAAAATAATTACTTCCCTTCCCCTTCCCTACATGAAATATAGAAAAGTAATAAAGATGGTAACCTGGTTACATGCTACTCACACAGCGGTCACTACAATGGCAATACTAATGAGGAACAAATATTTTTAACTTTACGATAAAATATTAATAAAGAAGTATTTCACGACTCAATTTCCTCTGATGAGAATTAGGCCATATTGCAAACAACGCTATGCCGTGTTTGGATTTTGTGACTGTTTTGTCAAAACTGTTCGACACCAATCCTTGATTAATTCATTAAAATAAGTTAATCTCTCACCTGGAACCTCAAACGAGGTTACAGTAGAATTAATCCCATTTAGGGACAGGGGTTTACAAAGAAGTTAATCTCGTGCCAGGGACCCCTTCCCTGCCCACCCGGGGTTTAGAAAGAAATTAATCTCGTGTCAGGGACCCCATTCCCTTCCCTCTTCCCACCAAGAAAAATAATTACTTTCCTTCCCCTTCCCTCCATGAAATATTCAAAAGTAATAAAGATGGTAATCTGGTTACATCCCTATTAATTTTGTGGTAGAGACAAAATACGTTTCCCTGCCCTCTGGTTGGAGTTTTGGCCTAAGTTGCATGTCATTAACTTGTCACTCGCTTTTATAGTAGTATTGTCGTACTGGGGCATATGAATGTCAGCTTATGTTTATTTGGGAAATTTAATAACAAACATGCATTTCGCTTGGAGACATCTACAATTACTGTAACAATCGAAGCTATATATATATTTGATTGTTTCTGTTATTGAAGATCTTCTCCAAGCTAAATGTATGTTTCTCATGTTTATAGTATATACTCCAAGTTAAATATCTATTTATATATATAAACGCGTGTGTGAGTGGGTCCATGAACGAGCAAATTAACATTAATTTCACGTTCCGTTTATAATTGCTCAACAGCAATTACAACAGTTAATATTTGCATTCAAAGCAGTCGTTAATTACATGTTTTAAAGTTTTACTAAGCAGTTCTTGTGTTTCGATTCTTGCATATTGGATGGTTCAAATGGATCTTTTGTTACAATGCTACCATCTGAATTTGGTGAATGAAATATTGGTTTGTGATTGATCTTATACTAAAATATTAGTAAACGAAGATTTTCAAAACACAGTTTCTTATAATGAAATGTATTTCATTTTGAAAATTATGCTATGCTGTGTTTGAATCTTGTGATTGTATTTGTTAAAACTGTTTGACACCAATTCTTGATAAATTAATTAAGAGAAGTTAATGTTTCACCTGCAACCTCAAACGAGGTTACAGTATAATTAATCCTATTCAGAGACAGGGGTTTACAAAGAAGTTAATCTCGTGCCAGGGACCCCTTCCCTGCCCACCCGGGGTTTACAAAGAAATTAATCTCGTGCCAGGGACCCCATTCCCTTCCTTCCCTTCCCACCAAGAAAGATAATTACTTCCCTTCCCTCCATGAAATATAGAAAAGTAATAAAGATGGTAACCTGGTTAGATGCTACCCACACAGCGGTCACTACAACGGCAATATTAATGAGGAACAAATACTTTTGACCTTACGATAAGATATTAATAAAAAAGTATTTCACGACTCAATTTCCTCTGATGAGAATTAGGCCATATTGCAAACCACGCTATGCCGTGTTTGAATTTTGTGACTGTTTTGTCAAAATTGTTCGACACCAATCCTTGTTTAATTCATTAAAATAAGTTAATCTCTCACCTGCAACCTCAAACGAGGTTACAGTAGAATTAATCCCATCCAGGGACAGGGGTTTACAAAGAAGTTAATCTCGTGCCAGGGACCCCTTCCCTGCCCACCCGGGGTTTACAAAGAAATTAATCTCGTGCCAGGGACCCCAATCCCTTCCCTCCCTTCCCACCAAGAAAAATAATTAATTCCCTTCCCCTTCCCTCCATGAAATATTCAAAAGTAATAAAGATGGTAATCTGGTTACATCCAACCGACACTGTGGTCACTAAAATGTCAATACTAAAAGGAAGAGACATCTTTAACCATATGCTAAAACAATGGTAAACGAAGTCTTTCACGACTGGATTACTTCGGATGAGATGTAGGTTATTTTGAAAACTACGCTAGAGTAGATAGAATTTCTTACCTTCGTTGGCAATAAGGTTTGAATAACCATCATATCGTGTTCCAATGTAAAGATTAGGGCAACAAAATGAAGTAAAATCTTTAGGGACACACCAGGGGTGGCTTTTCCGTCGGAAAGGTTTTGCAATCAACATCCCCATTAATTTCGTGGTAGAGACAAAATACGTTTCCCTGCCCTCTGGTTGGAGTTTTGGCCTAAGTTGCATGTCATTAACTTGTCACTCGCTTTTATACTAGTATAATCGTACTGCGGCATATGAATGTCAGCTTATGTTTATTTGGGAAATTTAATAACAAACATGCATTTCGCTTGGAGACGTTCTACAATTACTGTAACAATCGAAGCAATATATATATTTGATTGTTTCTGTTATTGAAGATCTTCTCCAAGAAAATTTATGTTTCTCATGTTTATAGTATGTACTCCAAGTTAAATATCTATTTATATTTATAAACTTTATATATATAAACGCGTGTGTGAGTGGGTCCATGAACGAGGAAATTAACATTAATTTCACGTTCCGTTTATAATTGCTCAACAGCAATTCCAACAGTTAATATTTGCATTTAAAGCAGTCGTTAATTACATGGTTTAAAGTCTCACTAAGCAGTTCCTGTGTTTCGATTCTTGCATATTGGATGGTTCAAATGGATCTTTTGATACAATGCTACCATCTGAATTTGGTGAATGAAATATTGGTTTGTGATTGATCTTATACTAAAATATTAGTAAACGAAGATTTTCAAAACACAGTTTCACAGGATGAAATGTATTTCATTTTGAAAATTATGCTATGCTGTGTTTGAATTTTGTGATTGTTTTTGTTAAAACTGTTCGACACCAATTCTTGATAAATTAATTAAAAGAAGTTAATGTCTCACCTGCAACCTCAGACGAGGTTCCAGTAGAATTAATCCCATTCAGAGACAGGGGTTTACAAAGAAGCTAATCTCGTGCCAGGGACCCCATTCCCTTCCCTCCCTTCCCACCAAGAAAAATAATTACTTCCCTTCCCCTTCCCTACATGAAATATAGAAAAGTAATAAAGATGGTCACCTGGTTACATGCTACCCACACAGCGGTCACTACAACGGCAATACTAATGAGGAACAAATACTTTTGACCTTACGATAAGATATTAATAAAAAAGTATTTCACGACTCAATTTCCTCTGATGAGAATTAGGCCATATTGCAAACCACGCTATGCCGTGTTTGAATTTTGTGACTGTTTTGTCAAAACTGTTCGACACCAATCCTTGATTAATTCATTAAAATAAGTTAATCTCTCACCTGCAACCTCAAACGAGGTTACAGTAGAATTAATCCCATCCAGGGACAGGGGTTTACAAAGAAGTTAATCTCGTGCCAGGGACCCCTTCCCTGCCCACCCGGGGTTTACAAAGAAATTAATCTCCTGCCAGGGACCCTATTCCCTTCCCTCCATTCCCACCAAGATAAATAATTACTTCCCTTCCCCTTCCCTCCATGAAATAATCAAAAGTAATAAAGATGGTAATCTGGTTACATCCAACCGACACTGTGGTCACTAAAATGTCAATACTAAAAGGAAGAGACATCTTTAACCATATGCTAAAACAATGGTAAACGAAGTCTTTCACGACTGGATTACTTCGGATGAGATGTAGGTTATTTTGAAAACTACGCTAGAGTAGATAGAATTTCTTACCTTCGTTGGCAATAACGTTTGAATAACCATCATATCGTGCTCCAATGTAAAGATTAGGGCAACAAAATTAAGTAAAATCTTTAGGGACGCAACAGGGGTGGCTTTTCCGTCGGAAAGGCTTTGCAATCAACATCCCCAATTAATTTCGTGGTAGAGACAAAATACGTTTCCCTGCCCTCTAGTTGGAGTTTTGGCCTAAGTTTGCATAGCTTGAATAGTATTTCTTGTCATTAACTTGTCACTCGCTTTTATAGTAGTATTGTCGTACTGGGGCATATGAATGTCAGCTTATTCTTATTTGGGAAATTTA
The DNA here is from genome assembly GCF_977018435.1 of Lepisma saccharinum. Classification (NCBI taxonomy): domain Eukaryota; kingdom Metazoa; phylum Arthropoda; class Insecta; order Zygentoma; family Lepismatidae; genus Lepisma; species Lepisma saccharinum. The sequence continues at coordinate 116,185 of NW_028143130.1, read as the reverse complement.
ATAACAAACATGCATTTCGCTTGGAGACGTTCTACAATTACTGTAACAATCGAAGCTATATATATATTTGATTGTTTCTGTTATTGAAGATCTTCTCCAAGCTAAATGTATGTTTCTCATGTTTATAGTATATACTCCAAGTTAAATATCTATTTATATATATAAACGCGTGTGTGAGTGGGTCCATGAACGAGGAAATTAACATTAATTTCACGTTCCGTTTATAATTGCTCAACAGCAATTAAAACAGTTAATATTTGCATTCAAAGCAGTCGTTAATTACATGGTTTAAAGTCTTACTAAGCAGTTCTTGTGTTTCGATTCTTGCATATTGGATGGTTCAAATGGATTTTTGTTACAATGCTACCATCTGAATTTGGTGAATGAAATATTGGTTTGTGATTGATCTTATACTAAAATATTAGTAAACGAAGATTTTCAAAACACAGTTTCTTAGGATGAAATGTATTTCATTTTGAAAATTATGCCATGCTGTGTTTGAATCTTGTGATTGGATTTGTTAAAACTGTTCGACACCAATTCGTGATAAATTAATTAAAGAAGTTAATGTTTCAACTGCAACCTCAAACGAGGTTACAGTAGAATTAATAGCATTCAGAGACAGGAGTTTACAAAGAAGTTAATCTCGTGCCAGGGACCCCTTCCCTGCCCACCCGGGGTTTACAAAGAAATTAATCTCGTGCCAGGGACCCCATTCCATTCCCTCCCTTCCCACCAAGAAAAATAATTACTTCCCTTCCCCTTCCCTACATGAAATATAGAAAAGTAATAAAGATTGTAACCTGGTTACATGCTACCCACACAGCGGTCACTACAATGGCAATACTAATGAGGAACAAATATTTTTAACTTTACGATAAAATATTAATAAAGAAGTATTTCACGACTCAATTTCCTCTGATGAGAATTAGGCCATATTGCAAACAACGCTATGCCGTGTTTGGATTTTGTGACTGTTTTGTCAAAACTGTTCGACACCAATCCTTGATTAATTCATTAAAATAAGTTAATCTCTCACCTGCAACCTCAAACGAGGTTACAGTAGAATTAATCTCATCCAGAAACAGGGGTTTACAAAGAAGTTAATCTCGTGCCAGGGACCCCTTCCCTGCCCACCCGGGGTTTACAAAGAAATTAATCTCGTGCCAGGGACCCCATTCCCTTCCCTCTTCCCACCAAGGAAAATAATTACTTTCCTTCCCCTTCCCTCCATGAAATATTCAAAAGTAATAAAGATGGTAATCTGGTTACATCCCTATTAATTTCGTGGTAGAGACAAATTACGTTTCCCTGCCCTCTGGTTGGAGTTTTGGCCTAAGTTGCATGTCATTAACTTGTCACTCGCTTTTATAGTAGTATTGTCGTACTGGGGCATATGAATGTCAGCTTATGTTTATTTGGGAAATTTAATAACAAACATGCATTTCGCTTGGAGACGTTCTACAATTACTGTAACAATCGAAGCTATATATATATTTGATTGTTTCTGTTATTGAAGATCTTCTCCAAGCTAAATGTATGTTTCTCATGTTTATAGTATATACTCCAAGTTAAATATCTATTTATATATATAAACGCGTGTGTGAGTGGGTCCATGAACGAGGAAATTAACATTAATTTCACGTTCCGTTTATAATTGCTCAACAGCAATTAAAACAGTTAATATTTGCATTCAAAGCAGTCGTTAATTACATGGTTTAAAGTCTTACTAAGCAGTTCTTGTGTTTCGATTCTTGCATATTGGATGGTTTAAATGGATCTTTTGTTACAATGCTACCATCTGAATTTGGTGAATGAAATATTGGTTTGTGATTGATCTTATACTAAAATATTAGTAAACGAAGATTTTCAAAACACAGTTTCTTAGGGTGAAATGTATTTCATTTTGAAAATTATGCTATGCTGTGTTTGAATCTTGTGATTGTTTTTGTTAAAACTCTTCGACACCAATTCTTGATAAATTAAATAAGAGAAGTTAATGTTTCACCTGCAATCTCAAACGAGGTTACAGTAGAATTAATTCAATTCAGAGACAGGGGTTTACAAAGAAGATAATCTCGTGCCAGGGACCCCTTCCCTGCCCACCCAGGGTTTACGAAGAAATTAATCTCGTGCCAGGGACCCCATTCCCTTCCCACCCTTCCCACCAAGAAAAATAATTACTTCCCTTCCCCTTCTCTCCATGAAATATAGAAAAGTAATAAAGATGGTAACCTGGTTACATGCTACCCACACAGCGGTCACTACAATGGCAATACTAATGAGGAACAAATATTTTTGGCCTTACGATAAAATATTAATAAAGAAGTATTTTACGACTCTATTTCCTCTGATGAGAATTAAGCCATATTGCAAACCACGCTATGCCGTGTTTGAATTTTGTGACTGTTTTGTCAAAACTATTCGACACCAATCCTTGATTAATTCATTAAAATAAGTTAATCTCTCACCTGCAACCTCAAACGAGGTTACAGTAGAATTAATCCCATCCAGGGACAGGGGTTTACAAAGAAGTTAATCTCGTGCCAGGGACCCCTTCCCTGCCCATCCGGGGTTTACAAATAAATTAATCTCCTGCCAGGGACCCTATTCCCTTCCCTCCATTCCCACCAAGATAAATAATTACTTCCCTTCCCCCTCCCTGCATGAAATATACAAAAGTAATAAAGATAGTAACCTGGTTGCATGCTACCCACACAGCGGTCACTACAATGGCAATACTAATGAGGAACAAATATTTTTGCCCTTACGATAAAATATTAATTAAGAAGTATTTTACGACTCAATTTCCTCTGATGAGAATTAGGCCATATTGCAAACTTCGCTATGTCATGTTTGGATTTTATGACTGTTTTGTCAAAACTGTTCGACACCAATCCTTGATTAATTCATTAAAATAAGTTAATCTCTCACCTGCAACCTCAAACGAGGTTACAGTAGAATTAATCCCGTCCAGGGACAGGGGTTTACAAAGAAGTTAATCTCGTGCCAGGGACCCCTTCCCTGCCCACCCGGGGTTTACAAAGAAATTAATCTCGTGCCAGGGACACCATTCCCTTCCCTCCCTTCCCACCAAGAAAAATAATTACTTCCCTTCCCCTTCCCTCCATGAAATATACAAAAGTAATAAAGATGGTAATCTGGTTAGATCTAACCGACAATGTGATCACTAAAATGTCAATACTAAAAGAAAGAGACATCTTTAACCATATGCTAAAACAATGGTAAACGAAGTCTTTCACGACTCGATTACTTCGGATGAAATGTAGGTTATTTTGAAAACTACGCTAAAGTAGATAGAATTTCTTACCTTCGTTGGCAATAAGGTTTGAATAACCATCATATCGTGTTCCAATGTAAAGATTAGGGCAAGAAAATTAAGTAAAATCTAAAGGGACACAACAGGGGTGGCGTTTCCGTCGGGAAGGTTTTGAAATCAACATCCCCATTAATTTCGCGGTAGAGACAAAATACGTTTCCCTGCCCTCTGGTTGGAGTTTTGGCCTAAGTTGCATGTCTTGAATAGTATTTCTTGTCATTAACTTGTCACTCGCTTTTATAGTAGTATTGTCGTACTGGGGCATATGAATGTCAGCTTATGTCTATTAGGGAAATTTAATAACAAACATGCATTTCGCTTGGAGACGTTCTACAATTACTGTAACAATCGAAGCTATATATATATTTGATTGTTTCTGTTATTGAAGATCTTCTCCAAGCCAAATGTATGTTTCTCATGTTTATAGTATATACTCCAAGTTAAATATCTATTTATATATATAAACGCGTGTGTGAGTGGGTCCATGAACGAGGAAATTAACATTTATTTCACGTTCCGTTTATAATTGCTCAACAGCAATTAAAACAGTTAATATTTGCATTCAAAGCAGTCGTTAATTACATGGTTTAAAGTCTTACTAAGCAGTTCTTGTGTTTCGATTCTTGCATATTGGATGGTTCAAATGGATTTTTGTTACAATGCTACCACCTGAATTTGGTGAATGAAATATTGGTTTGTGATTGATCTTATACTAAAATATTAGTAAACGAAGATTTTCAAAACACAGTTTCTTAGGATGAAATGTATTTCATTTTGAAAATTATGCCATGCTGTGTTTGAATCTTGTGATTGGATTTGTTAAAACTGTTCGACACCAATTCGTGATAAATTAATTAAGAGAAGTTAATGTTTCAACTGCAACCTCAAACGAGGTTACAGTAGAATTAATAGCATTCAGAGACAGGAGTTTACAAAGAAGTTAATCTCGTGCCAGGGACCCCTTCCCTGCCCACCCGGGGTTTACAAAGAAATTAATCTCGTGCCAGGGACCCCATTCCCTTCCCTCCCTTCCCACCAAGAAAAATAATTATTTCCGTTCCCCTTCCCTACATGAAATATAGAAAAGTAATAAAGATGGTAACCTGGTTACATGCTACCCACACAGCGGTCACTAAAATGGTAATACTAAAAGGAAGAAACATTTTTAACCTTATGCTAAAACAATGGTAAACGAAGTCTTTCACGACTGGATTACTTCGGATGAGATGTAGGTTATTTTGAAAACTACGCTAGAGTAGATAGAATTTCTTACCTTCGTTGGCAATAACGTTTGAATAACCATCATATCTTGCTCCAATGTAAAGATTAGGGCAACAAAATTAAGTAAAATCTTTAGGGACACAACAGGGGTGGCTTTTCCGTCGGAAAGGCTTTGCAATCAACATCCCCAATTAATTTCGTGGTAGAGACAAAATACGTTTCCCTGCCCTCTAGTTGGAGTTTTGGCCTAAGTTGCATAGCTTGAATAGTATTTCTTGTCATTAACTTGTCACTCGCCTTTATACTAGTATTGTCGTACTGGGGCATATGAATGTCAGCTTATTCTTATTTGGGAAATTTAATAACAAACATGCATTTCGCTTGGAGACGTTCTACAATTACTCTAACAATCGAAGCTATATATATATTTGATTGTTTCTGTTATTGAAGATCTTCTCCAAGCCAAATGTATGTTTCTCATGTTTATAGTATATACTCCAAGTTAAATATCTATTTATATATATAAACGCGTGTGTGAGTGGGTCCATGAGCGAGGAAATTAACATTAATTTCACGTTCCGTTTATAATTGCTCAACAGCAATTACAACAGTTAATATTTGCATTCAAAGCAGTCGTTAATTACATGGTTTAAAGTCTTACTAAGCAGTTCTTGTGTTTCGATTCTTGCATATTGGATGGTTCAAATGGATCTTTTGTTACAATGCTACCATCTGAATTTGTTGAATGAAATATTGGTTTGTGATTGATCTTATACTAAAATATTAGTAAACGAAGATTTTCAAAACACAGTTTCATAGAATGAAATGTATTTCATTTTGAAAATTATGCTATGCTGTGTTTGAATATTGTGATTGTTTTTGTTAAAACTGTTCGACACCAATTCTTGATAAATTAATTAAAAGAAGTTAATGTCTCACCTGCAACCTCAGACGAGGTTACAGTAGAATTAATCCCATTCAGAGACAGGGGTTTACAAAGAAGTTAATTTCGTGCCAGGGACCCCTTCCCTGCCCACCCGGGGTTTACAAAGAAATTAATCTCGTGCCAGGGACCCCATTCCCTTCCCTCCCTTCCCACCAAGAAAAATAATTACTTCCCTTCCCCTTCCCTACGTGAAATATACAAAAGTAATATGGATGGTAATCTTGTTACATCCAACCGACACTGTGGTCACTAAAATGTCAATACTAAAAGGAAGACACATCTTTAACCATATGCTAAAACAATGGTAAACGAAGTCTTTCACGACTCGATTACTTCGGATGAGATGTAGGTTATTTTGAAAACTAGGCTAGAGTAGATAGAATTTCTTACCTTCGTTGGCAATAACGTTTGAATAACCATCATATCGTGCTCCAATATAAAGATTAGGGCAACAAAATTAAGTAAAATCTTTAGGGACACAACAGGGGTGGCATTTCCGTCGGAAAGGTTTTGCAATCAACATCCCCATTAATTTCGTGGTAGAGACAAAATACGTTTCTCGGCCCTCTGGTTGGAGTTTTGGCCTAAGTTGCATTTCATTGACTTGTCACTCGCTTTTATACTAGTATTGTCGTACTGGGTCATATAAATGTCAGCTTATGTTTATTTGGGAAATTTAATAACAAACATGCATTTCCGTTGGAGACGTTCTACAATTACTGTAACAATCGAAGCTATATATATATTTGATTGTTTCTGTTATTGAAGATCTTCACCAAGCTAAATGTATGTTTCTCATGTTTATAGTATATACTCCAAGTTAAATATCTATTTATATATATATAAACGCGTGTGTGAGTGGGTCCATGAGCGAGGAAATTAACATTAATTTCACGTTCCGTTTATAATTGCTCAACAGCAATTACAACAGTTAATATTTGCATTCAAAGCAGTCGTTAATTACATGGTTTAAAGTCTTACTAAACAGTTCTTGTGTTTCGATTCTTGCATATTGGATGGTTCAAATGGATCTTTTGTTACAATGCTACCATCTGAATTTGTTGAATGAAATAATGGTTTGTGATTGATCTTATACTAAAATATTAGTAAACGAAGATTTTCAAAACACAGTTTCTTATAATGAAATGTATTTCATTTTGAAAATTATGCTATGCTGTGTTTGAATCTTGTGATTGTATTTGTTAAAACTGTTTGACACCAATTCTTGATAAATTAATTAAGAGAAGTTAATGTTTCACCTGAAACCTCAAACGAGGTTACAGTAGAATTAATCCCATTCAGAGACAGGGGTTTACAAAGAATTTAATCTCGTGCCAGGGACCCCTTCCCTGCCCACCCGGGGTTTACAAAGAAATTAATCTCGTGCCAGGGACCCCATTCCCTTCCCTCCCTTCCCACCAAGAAAAATAATTACTTCCCTTCCCCTTCCCTCCATGAAATATAGAAAAGTAATAAAGATGGTAACCTGGTTACATGCTACCCACACAGCGGTCACTACAACGGCAATACTAATGAGGAACAAATACTTTTGACCTTACGATAAGATATTAATAAAAAAGTATTTCACGACTCAATTTCCTCTGATGAGAATTAGGCCATATTGCAAACCACGCTATGCCGTGTTTGAATTTTGTGACTGTTTTGTCAAAACTGTTCGACACCAATCCTTGATTAATTCATTAAAATACGTTAATCTCTCACCTGCAACCTCAAACGAGGTTACAGTAGAATTAATCCCATCCAGGGAGAGTGGTTTACAAAGAAGTTAATCTCGTGCCAGGGACCCCTTCCCTGCCCACCCGGGGTTTACAAAGAAATTAATCTCGTGCCAGGGACCCCAATCCCTTCCCTCCCTTCCCACCAAGAAAAATAATTACTTCCCTTCCCCTTCCCTCCATGAAATATTCAAAAGTAATAAAGATGGTAATCTGGTTACATCCAACCGACACTGTGGTCACTAAAATGTCAATACTAATAGGAAGAAACATTTTTAACCTTATGCTAAAACAATGGTAAACGAAGTCTTTCACGACTGGATTACTTCGGATGAGATGTAGGTTATTTTGAAAACTACGCTAGAGTAGATAGAATTTCTTACCTTCGTTGGCAATAACGTTTGAATAACCATCATATCGTGCTCCAATGTAAAGATTAGGGCAACAAAATTAAGTAAAATCTTTAGGGACACAACAGGGGTGGCTTTTCCGTCGGAAAGGCTTTGCAATCAACATCCCCAATTAATTTCGTGGTAGAGACAAAATACGTTTCCCTGCCCTCTAGTTGGAGTTTTGGCCTAAGTTGCATAGCTTGAATAGTATTTCTTGTCATTAACTTGTCACTCGCTTTTATACTAGTATTGTCGTACTGGGGCATATGAATGTCAGTTTATTCTTATTTGGGAAATTTAATAACAAACATGCATTTCGCTTGGAGACGTTCTACAATTACTGTAACAATCGAAGCTATATATATATTTGATTGTTTCTGTTATTGAAGATCTTCACCAAGCTAAATGTATGTTTCTCATGTTTATAGTATATACTCCAAGTTAAATATCTATTTATATATATAAACGCGTGTGTGAGTGGGTCCATGAGCGAGGAAATTAACATTAATTTCACGTTCCGTTTATAATTGCTCAACAGCAATTACAACAGTTAATATTTGCATTCAAAGCGGTCGTTAATTACATGGTTTAAAGTCTTACTAAGCAGTTCTTGTGTTTCGATTCTTGCATATTGGATGGTTCAAATGGATCTTTTGTTACAATGCTACCATCTGAATTTGGTGAATGAAATATTGGTTTGTGATTGATCTTATACTAAAATATTAGTAAACGAAGATTTTCAAAACACAGTTTCTTAGGGTGAAATGTATTTCATTTTGAAAATTATGCTATGCTGTGTTTGAATCTTGTGATTGTTTTTGTTAAAATTCTTCGACATAAATTCTTGATAAATTAATTAAGAGAAGTTAATGTCTCACCTGCAACCTCAAGCGAGGTTACAGTAGAATTAATCCCATTCAGAGACAAGGGTTTACAAAGAAATTAATCTCGTGCCAGGGACCCCTTCCCTGCCCACCCGGGGTTTACAAAGAAATTAATCTCGTGCCAGGGACCCCATTCCCTTCCCTCCCTTCCCACCAAGAAAAATAATTACTTCCCTTCCCCTTCCCTCCGTGAAATATACAAAAGTAATATAGATGGTAATCTGGTTACATCCAACCGACACTGTGGTCACTAAAATGTCAATACTAAAAGGAAGAGACATCTTTAACCATATGCTAAAACAATGGTAAACGATGTCTTTCACGACTCGATTACTTCGGATGAGATGTAGGTTATTTTGAAAACTAGGCTAGAGTAGATAGAATTTCTCACCTTCGTTGGCAATAACGTTTGAATAACCATCATATCGTGCTCCAATGTAAAGATTAGGCAAGAAAATTAAGTAAAATCTTTAGGGACACAACAGGGGTGGCTTTTCCGTCGGAAAGGTTTTGCAATCAACATCCCCATTAATTTCGTGGTAGAGACAAAATACGTTTCCCTGCCCTCTGGTTGGAGTTTTGGACTAAGTTGCATTTCATTGACTTGTCACTCGCTTTTATACTAGTATTGTCGTACTGGGTCATATGAATGTCAGCTTATGTTTATTTGGGAAATTTAATAACAACCATGCATTTCGCTTGGAGACGTTCTACAATTACTCTAACAATCGAAGCTATATATATATTTGATTGTTTCTGTTATTGAAGATCTTCTCCAAGCCAAATGTATGTTTCTCATGTTTATAGTATATACTCCAAGTTAAATATCTATTTATATATATAAACGCGTGTGTGAGTGGGTCCATGAACGAGGAAATTAACATTAATTTCACGTTCCGTTTATAATTGCTCAACAGCAATTACAACAGTTAATATTAATATTTTGTGGTCGAGTGGTTAGCACATCGCGCTGCGACACCAAGGGTCCCGGGTTCGAATCCCTGTCGGGCTTGGTTGTTTGTGAATGTCCATTCATCAATTTCATCATTTCATCACTCATCCCCATCTTCGCAAATTAGCCAAGAGGCACAAAACGCGAATTAAAATAAACTAAATCAAATCAAATCAAATCAAACAGTTAATATTTGCATTCAAAGCAGTCGTTAATTACATGGTTTAAAGTCTTACTAAGCAGTTCTTGTGTTTCGATTCTTGCATATTGGATGGTTCAAATGGATCTTTTGTTACAATGCTACCATCTGAATTTGGTGAATGAAATATTGGTTTGTGATTGATCTTATACTAAAATATTAGTAAACGAAGATTTTCAAAACACAGTTTCTTAGGGTGAAATGTATTTCATTTTGAAAATTATGCTATGCTGTGTTTGAATCTTGTGATTGTTTTTGTTAAAACTCTTCGACACCAATTCTTGATAAATTAATTAAGAGAAGTTAATGTCTCACCTGCAACCTCAAGCGAGGTTACAGTAGAATTAATCCCATTCAGAGACAGGGGTTTACAAAGAAATTAATCTCGTGCCAGGGACCCCTTCCCTGCCCACCCGGGGTTTACAAAGAAATTAATCTCGTGCCAGGGACCCCATTCCCTTCCTTCCCTTCCCACCAAGAAAAACAATTACTTCCCTTCCCCTTCCCTCCATGAAATATAGAAAAGTAATAAAGATGGTAACCTGGTTACATGCTACCCACACAGCGGTCACTACAATGGCAATACTAATGAGGAACAAATACTTTTGACCTTACGATAAAATATTAATAAAGAAATATTTCACGACTCAATTTCCTCTGATGAGAATTAGGCCATATTGCAAACCACGCTATGCCGTGTTTGAATTTCGTGACTGTTTTGTCAAAACTGTTCGACACCAATCCTTGATTAATTCATTAAAATAAGTTAATCTCTCACCTGCAACCTCAAACGAGGTTACAGTAGAATTAATCCCATCGAGGGACAGGGGTTTACAAAGAAGTTAATCTCGTGCCAGGGACCCCTTCCCTGCCCACCCGGGGTTTACAAAGAAATTAATCTCGTGCCAGGGACACCATTCCCTTCCCTCCCTTCCCACCAAGAAAAATAATTACTTCCCTTCCCCTTCCCTCCATGAAATATACAAAAGTAAAAAAGATGGTAATATGTTTACATCCAACCGACACTCTGGTCACTAAAATGGTAATACTAAAAGGAAGAAATATTTTTAACCTTATGCTAAAACAATGGTAAACGAAGTCTTTCACGACTGGATTACTTCGGATGAGATGTAGGTTATTTTGAAAACTACGCTAGAGTAGATAGAATTTCTTAACTTCGTTGGCAATAACGTTTGAATAACCATCATATCGTGCTCCAATGTAAAGATTAGGGCAACAAAATTAAGTAAAATCTTTAGGGACACAACAGGGGTGGCTTTTCCGTCGGAAAGGCTTTGCAATCAACATCCCCAATTAATTTCGTGGTAGAGACAAAATACGTTTCCCTGCCCTCTAGTTGGAGTTTTGGCCTAAGTTGCATAGCTTGAATAGTATTTCTTGTCATTAACTTGTCACTCGCTTTTATACTAGTATTGTCGTACTGGGGCATATGAATGTCAGTTTATTCTTATTTGGGAAATTTAATAACAAACATGCATTTCGCTTGGAGACGTTCTACAATTACTGTAACAATCGAAGCTATATATATATTTGATTGTTTCTGTTATTGAAGATCTTCACCAAGCTAAATGTATGTTTCTCATGTTTATAGTATATACTCCAAGTTAAATATCTATTTATATATATAAACGCGTGTGTGAGTGGGTCCATGAGCGAGGAAATTAACATTAATTTCACGTTCCGTTTATAATTGCTCAACAGCAATTACAACAGTTAATATTTGCATTCAAAGCAGTCGTTAATTACATGGTTTAAAGTCTTACTAAGCAGTTCTTGTGTTTCGATTCTTGCATATTGGATGGTTCAAATGGATCTTTTGTTACAATGCTACCATCTGAATTTGGTGAATGAAATATTGGTTTGTGATTGATCTTATACTAAAATATTAGTAAACGAAGATTTTCAAAACACAGTTTCATAGGATGAAATGTATTTCATTTTGAAAATTATGCTATGCTGTGTTTGAATTTTGTGATTGTTTTTGTTAAAACTGTTCGACACCAATTCTTGATAAATTAATTAAAAGAAGTTAATGTCTCACCTGCAACCTCAGACGAAGTTACAGTAGAATTAATCCCATTCAGAGACAGGGGTTTACAAAGAAGTTAATCTCGTGCCAGGGACCCCTTCCCTGCCCACCCGGGGTTTACAAAGAAATTAATCTCGTGCCAGGGACCCCATTCCCTTCCCTCCCTTCCCACCAAGAAAAATAATTACTTCCCTTCCCCTTCCCTCCATGAAATATACAAAAGTAAAAAAGATGGTAATATGTTTACATCCAACCGACACTGTGGTCACTAAAATGTCAATACTAAAAGGAAGACACATCTTTAACCATATGCTAAAACAATGGTAAACGAAGTCTTTCACGACTCGATTACTTCGGATGAAATGTAGGTTATTTTGAAAACTACGCTAAAGTAGATAGAATTTCTTACCTTCGTTGGCAATAAGGTTTGAATAACCATCATATCGTGCTCCAATGTAAAGATTAGGCAAGAAAATTAAGTAAAATCTTTAGGGACACAACAGGGGTGGCTTTTCCGTCGGAAAGGTTTTGCAATCAACATCTCCATTAATTTCGTGGTAGAGACAAAATACGTTTCCCTGCCCTCTGGTTGGAGTTTTGGCCTAAGTTGCATTTCATTGACTTGTCACTCGCTTTTATACTAGTATTGTCGTACTGGGTCATATGAATGTCAACTTATGTTTATTTGGGAAATTTAATAACAAACATGCATTTCGCTGGGAGACGTTCTACAATTACTCTAACAATCGAAGCTATATATATATTTGATTGTTTCTGTTATTGAAGATCTTCTCCAAGCCAAATGTATGTTTCTCATGTTTATAGTATATACTCCAAGTTAAATATCTATTTATATATATAAACGCGTGTGTGAGTGGGTCCATGGACGAGGAAATTAACATTAATTTCACGTTCCGTTTATAATTGCTCAACAGCAATTACAACAGTTAATATTAATATTTTGTGGTCGAGTGGTTAGCACATCGCGCTGCGACACCAAGGGCCCCGGGTTCGAATCCCGGTCGGGCTTGGTTGTTTGTGAATGTCCATTCATCAATTTCATCATTTCATCACTCATCCCCATCTTCGCAAATTAGCCAAGAGGCACAAAACGCGAAGTAAAATAAACTAAATCAAATCAAATCAAATCAAACAGTTAATATTTGCATTCAAAGCAGTCGTTAATTACATGGTTTAAAGTCTTACTAAGCAGTTCTTGTGTTTCGATTCTTGCATATTGGATTGTTCAAATGGATCTTTTGTTACAATGCTACCATCTGAATTTGGTGAATGAAATATTGATTTGTGATTGATCTTATACTAAAATATTAGTAAACGAAGATTTTCAAAACACAGTTTCTTAGGGTGAAATGTATTTCATTTTGAAAATTATGCTATGCTGTGTTTGAATCTTGTGATGGTTTTTGTTAAAACTCTTCGACACCAATTCTTGATAAATTAATTAAGAGAAGTTAATGTCTCACCTGCAACCTCAAGCGAGGTTACAGTAGAATTAATCCCATTCAGAGACAGGGGTTTACAAAGAAATTAATCTCATGCCAGGGACCCCTTCCCTGCCCACCCGGGGTTTACAAAGAAATTAATCTCGTGCCAGGGACCCCATTCCCTTCCTTCCCTTCCCACCAAGAAAAATAATTACTTCCCTTCCCCTTCCCTCCATGAAATATAGAAAAGTAATAAAGATGGTAACCTGGTTACATGCTACCCACACAGCGGTCACTACAATGGCAATACTAATGAGGAACAAATACTTTTGACCTTACGATAAAATATTAATAAAGAAATATTTCACGACTCAATTTCCTCTGATGAGAATTAGGCCATATTGCAAACCACGCTATGCCGTGTTTGAATTTTGTGACTGTTTTGTCAAAACTATTCGACACCAATCCTTGATTAATTCATTAAAATAAGTTAATCTCTCACCTGCAACCTCAAACGAGGTTACAGTAGAATTAATCCCATCCAGGGACAGGGGTTTACAAAGAAGTTAATCTCGTGCCAGGGACCCCTTCCCTGCCCACCCGGGGTTTACAAAGAAATTAATCTCGTGCCAGGGACCCCATTCCCTTCCCTCCCTTCCCACCAAGAAAAATAATTACTTCCCTTCCCCTTCCCTCCATGAAATATACAAAAGTAAAAAAGATGGTAATATGTTTACATCCAACCGACACTCTGGTCACTAAAATGGTAATACTAAAAGGAAGAAACATTTTTAACCTTATGCTAAAACTATGGTAAACGAAGTCTTTCACGACTGGATTACTTCGGATGAGATGTAGGTTATTTTGAAAACTACGCTAGAGTAGATAGAATTTCTTACCTTCGTTGGCAATAACGTTTGAATAACCATCATATCGTGCTCCAATGTAAAGATTAGGGCAACAAAATTAAGTAAAATCTTTAGGGACACAACAGGGGTGGCTTTTCCGTCGGAAAGGCTTTGCAATCAACATCCCCAATTAATTTCGTGGTAGAGACAAAATACGTTTCCCTGCCCTCTAGTTGGAGTTTTGGCCTAAGTTGCATAGCTTGAATAGTATTTCTTGTCATTAACTTGTCACTCGCCTTTATACTAGTATTGTCGTACTGGGGCATATGAATGTCAGCTTATTCTTATTTGGGAAATTTAATAACAAACATGCATTTCGCTTGGAGACGTTCTACAATTACTGTAACAATGGAAGCTATATATATATTTGATTGTTTCTGTTATTGAAGATCTTCACCAAGCTAAATGTATGTTTCTCATGTTTATAGTATATACTCCAAGTTAAATATCTATTTATATATATAAACGCGTGTGTGAGTGGGTCCATGAGCGAGGAAATTAACATTAATTTCACGTTCCGTTTATAATTGCTCAACAGCAATTACAACAGTTAATATTTGCATTCAAAGCAGTCGTTAATTACATGGTTTAAAGTCTTACTAAGCAGTTCTTGTGTTTCGATTCTTGCATATTGGATGGTTCAAATGGATCTTTTGTTACAATGCTACCATCTGAATTTGTTGAATGAAATATTGGTTTGTGATTGATCTTATACTAAAATATTAGTAAACGAAGATTTTCAAAACACAGTTTCATAGAATGAAATGTATTTCATTTTGAAAATTATGCTATGCTGTGTTTGAATATTGTGATTGTTTTTGTTAAAACTGTTCGACACCAATTCTTGATAAATTAATTAAAAGAAGTTAATGTCTCACCTGCAACCTCAGACGAGGTTACAGTAGAATTAATCCCATTCAGAGACAGGGGTTTACAAAGAAATTAATCTCGTGCCAGGGACCCCTTCCCTGCCCACCCGGGGTTTACAAAGAAATTAATCTCGTGCCAGGGACCCCATTCCCTTTCCTCCCTTCCCACCAAGAAAAATAATTACTTCCCTTCCCCTTCCCTCCATGAAATATACAAAAGTAAAAAAGATGGTAATATGTTTACATCCAACCGACACTCTGGTCACTAAAATGGTAATACTAAAAGGAAGAAACATTTTTAACCTTATGCTAAAACAATGGTAAACGAAGTCTTTCACGACTGGATTACTTCTGAAGAGATGTAGGTTATTTTGAAAACTAGGCTAGAGTAGATAGAATTTCTTACCTTCGTTGGCAATAAGGTTTGAATAACCATCATAACCTTGGTTGTTTGTGAATGTCCATTCATCAATTTCATCATTTCATCACTCATCCCCATCTTCGCAAATTAGCCAAGAGGCACAAAACGCGAAGAAAATAAACTAAATCAAATCAAATCAAATCAAACAGTTAATATTTGCATTCAAAGCAGTCGTTAATTACATGGTTTAAAGTCTTACTAAGCAGTTCTTGTGTTTCGATTCTTGCATATTGGATGGTTCAAATGGATCTTTTGTTACAATGCTACCATCTGAATTTGGTGAATGAAATATTGGTTTGTGATTGATCTTATACTAAAATATTAGTAAACGAAGATTTTCAAAACACAGTTTCATAGGATGAAATGTATTTCATTTTGAAAATTATGCTATGCTGTGTTTGAATTTTGTGATTGTTTTTGTTAAAACTGTTCGACACCAATTCTTGATAAATTAATTAAAAGAAGTTAATGTCTCACCTGCAACCTCAGACGAGGTTACAGTAGAATTAATCCCATTCAGAGACAGGGGTTTACAAAGAAGTTAATCTCGTGCCAGGGACCCCTTCCCTGCCCACCCGGGGTTTACAAAGAAATTAATCTCGTGCCAGGGACCCCATTCCCTTCCCTCCCTTCCCACCAAGAAAAATAATTACTTCCCTTCCCCTTCCCTCCATGAAATATACAAAAGTAAAAAAGATGGTAATATGTTTACATCCAACCGACACTGTGGTCACTAAAATGTCAATACTAAAAGGAAGACACATCTTTAACCATATGCAAAAACAATGGTAAACGAAGTCTTTCACGACTCGATTACTTCTGATGAGATGTAGGTTATTTTGAAAACTAGGCTAGAGTAGATAGAATTTCTTACCTTCGTTGGCAATAAGGTTTGAATAACCATCATATCGTGCTCCAATGTAAAGATTAGGAAGAAAATTAAGTAAAATCTTTAGGGACACAACAGGGGTGGCTTTTCCGTCGGAAAGGTTTTGCAATCAACATCTCCATTAATTTCGTGGTAGAGACAAAATACGTTTCCCTGCCCTCTGGTTGGAGTTTTGGCCTAAGTTGCATTTCATTGACTTGTCACTCGCTTTTATACTAGTATTGTCGTACTGGGTCATATGAATGTCAGCTTATGTCTATTTGGGACATTTAATAACAAACATGCATTTCGCTTGGAGACGTTCTACAATTACTCTAACAATCGAAGCTATATATATATTTGATTGTTTCTGTTATTGAAGATCTTCTCCATGCCAAATGTATGTTTCTCATGTTTATAGTATATACTCCAAGTTAAATATCTATTTATATATATAAACGCGTGTGTGAGTGGGTCCATGAACGAGGAAATTAACATTAATTTCACGTTCCGTTTATAATTGCTCAACAGCAATTACAACAGTTAATATTAATATTTTGTGGTCGAGTGGTTAGCACATCGCGCTGCGACACCAAGGGTCCCGGGTTCGAATCCCGGTCGGGCTTGGTTGTTTGTGAATGTCCATTCATCAATTTCATCATTTCATCACTCATCCCCATCTTCGCAAATTAGCCAAGAGGCACAAAACGCGAAGTAAAATAAACTAAATCAAATCAAATCAAATCAAACAGTTAATATTTGCATTCAAAGCAGTCGTTAATTACATGGTTTAAAGTCTTACTTAGCAGTTCTTGTGTTTCGATTCTTGCATATTGGATGGTTCAAATGGATCTTTTGTTACAATGCTACCATCTGAATTTGGTGAATGAAATATTGGTTTGTGATTGATCTTATACTAAAATATTAGTAAACGAAGATTTTCAAAACACAGTTTCTTAGGGTGAAATGTATTTCATTTTGAAAATTATGCTATGCTGTGTTTGAATCTTGTGATTGTTTTTGTTAAAACTCTTCGACACCAATTCTTGATAAATTAATTAAGAGAAGTTAATGTCTCACCTGCAACCTCAAGCGAGGTTACAGTAGAATTAATCCCATTCAGAGACAGGGGTTTACAAAGAAATTAATCTCGTGTAAGGGACCCCTTCCCTGCCCACCCGGGGTTTACAAAGAAATTAATCTCGTGCCAGGGACCCCATTTCCTTCCTACCCTTCCCACCAAGAAAAATAATTACTTCCCTTCCCCTTCCCTCCATGAAATATAGAAAAGTAATAAAGATGGAAACCTGGTTACATGCTACCCACACAGCGGTCACTACAATGGCAATACTAATGAGGAACAAATACTTTTGACCTTACGATAAAATATTAATAAAGATTTATTTCACGACTCAATTTCCTCTGATGAGAATTAGGCCATATTGCAAACCACGCTATGCCGTGTTTGAATTTTGTGACTGTTTTGTCAAAACTGTTCGACACCAATCCTTGATTAATTCATTAAAATAAGTTAATCTCTCACCTGCAACCTCAAACGAGCTTACAGTAGAATTAATCCCATCCAGGGACAGGGGTTTACAAAGAAGTTAATCTCGTGCCAGGGACCCCTTCCCTGCCCACCCGGGGTTTACAAAGAAATTAATCTCGTGCCAGGGACCCCATTCCCTTCCCTCCCTTCCCACCAAGAAAAATAATTACTTCCCTTCCCCTTCCCTCCATGAAATATACAAAAGTAAAAAAGATGGTAATATGTTTACATCCAACCGACACTCTGGTCACGAAAATGGTAATACTAAAAGGAAGAAACATTTTTAACCTTATGCTAAAACAATGGTAAACGAAGTCTTTCACGACTGGATTACTTCGGATGAGATGTAGGTTATTTTGAAAACTACGCTAGAGTAGATAGAATTTCTTACCTTCGTTGGCAATAACGTTTGAATAACCATCATATCGTGCTCCAATGTAAAGATTAGGGCAACAAAATTAAGTAAAATCTTTAGGGACACAACAGGGGTGGCTTTTCCGTCGGAAAGGCTTTGCAATCAACATCCCCAATTAATTTCGTGGTAGAGACAAAATACGTTTCCCTGCCCTCTAGTTGGAGTTTTGGCCTAAGTTTGCATAGCTTGAATAGTATTTCTTGTCATTAACTTGTCACTCGCTTTTATACTAGTATTGTCGTACTGGGGCATATGAATGTCAGCTTATTCTTATTTGGGAAATTTAATAACAAACATGCATTTCGCTTGGAGACGTTCTACAATTACTGTAACAATCCAAGCTATATATATATTTGATTGTTTCTGTTATTGAAGATCTTCTCCAAGCTAAATGTATGTTTCCCATGTTTATAGTATATACTCCAAGTTAAATATCTATTTATATATATAAACGCGTGTGTGAGTGGGTCCATGAGCGAGGAAATTAACATTAATTTCACGTTCCGTTTATAATTGCTCAACAGCAATTAAAACAGTTAATATTTGCATTCAAAGCAGTCGCTAATTACATGGTTTAAAGTCTTACTAAGCAGTTCTTGTGTTTCGATTCTTGCATATTGGATGGTTCAAATGGATCTTTTGTTACAATGATACCATCTGAATTTGGTGAATGAAATATTGGTTTGTGATTGATCTTATACTAAAATATTAGTAAACGAAGATTTTCAAAACACAGTTTAATAGGATGAAATGTATTTCATTTTGAAAATTATGCTATGCTGTGTTTGAATTTTGTGATCGTTTTTGTTAAAACTGTTCGACACCAATTCTTGATAAATTAATTAAAAGAAGTTAATGTCTCACCTGCAACCTCAGAAGAGGTTACAGTAGAATTAATCCCATTCAGAGACAGGGGTTTACAAAGAAGTTAATCTCGTGCCAGGGACCCCTTCCCTGCCCACCCGGGGTTTACAAAGAAATAAATCTCGTGCCAGGGACCCCATTCCCTTCCCTCCCTTCCCACCAAGAAAAATAATTACTTCCCTTCCCCTTCCCTCCATGAAATATAGAAGAGTAGTAAAGATGGTAACCTGGTTACATGCTACCCACACAGCGGTCACTACAATGGCAATACTAATGAGGAACAAATACATTTGACCTTACGATAAAATATTAATAAAGAATTATTTCACGACTCAATTTCCTCTGATGAGAATTAGGCCATATTGCAAACCACGCTATGCCGTGTTTGAATTTTGTGACTGTTTTGTCAAAACTGTTCGACACCAATCCTTGATTAATTCGTATCAATCCCTAAGATTGTATGTTTATTTTATTAAGTCTCTCTGAACGCTTCATGTTGACCAGGGCATTCACTTGTTTTTCTCAGCTGTCTCAAGCCTCTTAGGCATGTTTACAATGCATTGTGTTGTGCCATGCAAACCTCCTGAGCATTCAGGAAACAGGTAACACTTCTGGGTTTGGTGTCAGCGGTTTGCATGGTAGCAATTATAAAAAACACGATTCGGCGATTCGGCATGGAGGAAGAGCTCGATGGCCAGGGAATATAGAGGTGAGACAAGCTGGGAAGTGACTGGACTTTGGGAATTGAGTTGGTAGAGAGAGGAGGTCAGCAAGACAGGAGGTCGATAGTGGAAGCACGCTTTGGTCAACACTTAGAGAGAAGCTTACAGAGGACTTCGCTATTTTCGATTCAGCTCAGAGACTTCAGTTAGACAGGTAATTATCCTACACCCAGCCATGATACAGGTTCAACGGTTCACAAAATCCAACGAGTTGCCATTGTCTTTTCAGTAGTTTAATTCCTTTGTGTTATTTGTACCTTTCGCATGCCAAGCAATAACTCGTCATGTCAATGACGAGTGGTCTCATCAAGAGGATGAATGATGAGTAGTTTACATCACCCCATCGATTAACTGGTTCAGATCCCTTCATTCTATAGAATGACACGTGGTGGAGTTGCTTTGGGTCTTTTCATTTTCTTCGGAAATGAAAAGAGTTACATTTAATTGTTAGCCTAGAAATTTCCCCCTATCTCTAGCTTGACATGTGGTGGAGATTAGCGGGTCTTTTCATTTTTTTTTCAGAAATGAAAAGATATTGTTAACCAGTTTAAATTTAACCCCCTAGCTAAATTTTGACACGTGGTGGAGTGCTTGAGGCCTTTTCATTTTTCGGAAATGAAAAGAATTGCAGTTAATGTTAACCAGTTTAAATTTAACCCCCTAGCTAAATTTTGACGCGTGGTCGAGGTGCTGGGATTTTCATTTATTTCTTCATGAACTAAATGAAAATTGAAAGATTAGTCTTTGTAACCAGTTTAGAATTATTCCCCACCCTAAATTTTGACACGTAGTGGAGTGCTAGTTCATTACCCACCCCAAACATTTTGCTCACTTGTTTAGTTTTTTTAGTATGTCCTTGCCAAAATTAATTTTGAAAATACATAGGGCTTAAAGTTTTTTGCATTTATGGGGGGAGAAGAATTTATTGGTGCCATGATAGATGTTTAGTCTAACATGAGGATGAATTCGATTAAATTTATCGACCTCGAGTCTGGGTCGATAATCAGCGAAATGTAAGAATGCGGAGGAACTGCGGCCTAGCTCCGTCGCGGTTACCCGCGTCGGACTGGCACTTTGGTATCAGGAGCGTCCGGCATTCCGCTGGCGGAAGGTTCCATGTCGGATTTTAGGGAGGCCCATTTCATCAAAAATGTGGCCGGCCCAGGGACGTCCGTGGACGATTCCCTATCAATCTGCTCCTGGTAGCTCTGTGGTTCACTCACGAACCCGGTACCATGGCTACAACAAATTCCCACCTGGGAAATTTTTTACCATCCAGAATTTTAAATAAGGAACAAGGAAAAGGCATTTAGATTTGATGATTTCTTGCATTGACAGTGATTTTAGAACGTAAAAGGTAGGAACATTTTTTTTATATGATCTTGAATACGAAAATTATTACAACGTTGGTTATGAGGATGCAGTAAGCTACAGTCAACAGTAAACGAATTTTTATCCTTCACATTTTAATTAATTAATAATGTGGATTACAAGTGGATTTTAAAGTTATATTATGAATGAGGAAAATAAATTAGTGCCACCGAGTCAGAGTCTATCGGCACTATGGTGCATTTTAACGAGTTATGGCACAGAGTAAGCTTGTTTGAGTCAATATATTGTTATTATTATTATTATTAATTGAATTTTTTTAAAAAAAGTTTAATTTAAATTTGGTTTAAAACTGACCGTAACTTGTAAAGGATTTAGAATGCTTGAACTATGACTGCTAAGACTTTTGCAACGAGGATATTACATTTTATACATATATAGTTTTGGGAACGAATAAGGCCCCGAGGACCACTCATTTATATTCTTAATGACTGAAGTCTCCTAGCACCTCATGAAGGGAGCTTAGATTAAGGAGACAGTCAAGTTTATACGAGATAGTCACTTGCCTTACGTTACCTTAACTTACGCATACATTGCCTGAAAATTTTTAATTCATGTTAATATGAAAAGAAACGAAACGCCAATTATATTCCTCGACACGCTGTACAATTATGTCCGCTATTACGCCAGGCGTATATAGTTAGAGTGGCGTACCGTGATTTAGGGTATAAACCGCCCGATTAATTAAAAGTTCTAGTTGAGAAGTAATAGATGTATAAATAGGCTGCAGTGACGAGAGATGTCCGTTCACAGGTAAGCAGTAGTGACGAGAATGAGTCCGTACACAGATATACATATACTTATATGCTTTAAGCAAAGTTAGGCACAGCCAACTTATTTTGAATAACTAGAAGAGAATTAGGAGAGCATCACACGGCGTGGACGTTTCTCACATATTAACGAGATTTTTTTTGTTAGTATATATTTATATTCTTTTCCTGTCCGAAACATTGTTTTGTTTGACAGTTGAATATTTATCCTTAGCACGTTGTAGCTTCGAATGTTAAAAACTTTAAAATGCAGATTGTTTTAAAATCTTAAAATATAAATATTGCAATTTTTGCTCCAAGTTACGGCATTTATTAAAGTGAAACAGGTCTAATATTTTAAATCCACTCGCGTGACATAATAATAATTTATAATAAAATAGCACTAATAATATTAACAATTAAAAGCAGACTTATTATTTAATAATGTGCCGTAGGCATAAAAGTTTTTGCAGTATGTAATAATACTCGCTCAGCGAATACGTCACTAGAATTTTATAGTTACTCTTCAGAAGAAGGTATATGATTATATTAGCAAAGTTTATTTTTAAGCGCCAGTTATGAGAATATTTATATTATATGAATATGTAGACGTCGACGTCAAGATTTTTTGCGCTCCAGTTACAAGTATTTTCCTTCGGATATTGGATCATGACCAAAATCCTGGAAATCCATTCTGCCATCGCAGAATGATTATGATTAAACCACAACGGTTTTAGTTTAAAGCTTTGCCACAATAATATGCTAAGCATATTTTAGAATGAGTAGAGAGAATTAAAGATTCTTCAAGTTTTAGTGATGTTAGTATTTTAATGCATTTAAAGATCGCATAAATAATAATTATTATTTTATTTCAGGTAGTCAGGAGTAAATCAGTCTCAATTTTTTTTCTTACCTTGTACCTTAGTACAGTTCGTTTAATTTTAAGTATTTAAACATAACGATAACACCTGAAAGTAGATAAGAGAAGTTTGCAGTAAAATTTAAAATAAGATAAGTTAAACAGTGCTAATAAATTTAGAGAATAAATAAATTACGCAGATAAATTGAGCCTAGAGTCAGAAATAATTAAAAGTTGAGTTAAACTATTTACTAATTAAACTAGGCAGGCTTAAAGTACGTGTTAGTTTTGAAGAACTGTTTGTTTTGATTGCCTAAGCAACATGAAAATCATTGCGATTTTAGTTATTTTAAACGGATTACTTCCACACGTAAAAGCTTCTAATTTTATTTATCTGTTGAACAAGTCCTTTGACTATCCTTATAATATAATTACAATTTTATTATTAACAACATTTATTATTAGTATTTTTATAATTTTCATAATCTGTTATTTTCAATGTCAACGCAAGAAATCTATTACTTATGACCATGAGTGTACCAACGAATTACAGTTAAGCAAACTTAATAATGATTCACCGCCCATTGATCAGATTTACGACGATGTTGCACCGATTGTTGAAGTGGTACCATTGAAAACAATAAATCCACCACTGCCGCCTCCACTGCCTCAGTCCATTATTATTCAACCCAGGGTACAACAAGAAGTTCAAGATTTATCCAGAAATAGTTTAGTCACTAAAAACGACAGTATAGATTTGCCGAAGAATATTTTATCCGTTAAAGATAGAGTTCAGAAATTTGCCGTAAGCAAGGGTCCTAATTTTGTTCAAAACAGTCGCTAAATGGAAAGTGAATTGCCTATTTCACCCTGTGTTCAGCCAGTTGTAAAAGTTAAAGAGTTATTTGCGAATCAGTTACCAGTAAAAGTCGAGAAAGTTTCAAGTGTTATTTTAAAAGCAGAAAGTAAGCCAAATTTTCAGGTTACCGAACCTGTTGTATCGTTTACAGACCATATTTTTTACGACTTCACGTTCGCTTAGAATTTTATATTCATTACGACTCAAAATTTTAAGTATAATTCATTTTTTACGTTTGATTGTACCTTATGCAAGGTTTATTAGTCATTTAGTTTGCTAGCAGCTTTCCAAGTTTTGTTATTTTACGAGCGCGGAAGTGTTCAAGTAAACACGCTGTCGCAAGCACAACGAAGTTTTCTCTCTTTCCATCCCATTTATTACGTCATTTCAAAGACCTTGACTTTATTTCGAATTCCCGCAGCGCTTACTAAACCTTGTTCGTAGTAAGTTAAAGTTTTGTAAACTTTAACGCGTCATGCTGGTGGTCAGCGAATCAGAGCTTGCATTTTCTTCCTCTGTTCCTTTGCCCGCTGCAGCGATTTTTTCCCCTCCACCTCCCGAACGGTACCCGAACTTCCCCGAAGTCGCCGATCACGGCAGCGAACTTGCCAGAGCTCTCGTTGTCGCCATAGCGAAATTTTCAGTTACGTCCAGCGACCACTAATGCAACTTTGCACAATTTAGATTGTCTGGTATCAGCAAATTCCTTTCTCCGCACTGAAGCTCTCTCCCGAGTACTTTGAACACGCTGGAAGTCAGAAAACACTTACCATAGGCTTTGCATATTTTTTCGCATTAGTGGCGGTCGTCCATTAAAATTTTAGGGAATCAGTTTAGTTACGCATATAGCCATCAGAATTTGATTTGCACGATAGAAGTTCATGTAAACAATGTTAGGGATATTTTGTTCTATATAGATAAATTTTTTTCCGTAAAACGTCGCATTTATGCACTTCAGACTAATCACGACTAATAATTTTACAAAGGAACAACAAGACGAATTTTTTTTTGCGTTTTTCTCGCAAACTTTTCCCGTTTTTCATAAGAGATATTTATAGTAAGTAAGTTTTTTGGGAAATCGACGTACATTTGGTTTAAATCTGGATAAAGTCAAACGAAATTTTGATAAAATCAGGGAAATTTCTACAAAAGGGCAATTTTAGCACTTTATGCACTTAGAGTAATCAAGATTATTAGCAACATGCCAGGCTAAGCCTCGGTGATTAGCACAGGCATGTGCAGCAAAAGTCGCCATGGCATCGTTAGCCTGTCCAAATTTAAACAGTGTGGTTTACCACAAATGTTATAACTTGAGAATTTATTATTATTATTAATAATTATTATTAGGAAATTTAGCTCACTTACCCAATTTGCACCTTATTCGACAATGCAGCAATAAATTCATTACTTCTTACTGATTAACTTCATGTTAATATTAGTACAGTAGGTAATAACTATTAATTTGTATTTATATTGTAATATATAGCATAACTATTCTCTATCTATTTTGTTTAAACAAACCTAAGGGATTGACACACCATTCTTATATGGGTCAAGTATACCTTTCCGCGGCGGGTCTGTTTACACGACCAAGTGATTTGAGGTATACGGCGGACTCAAGAAGTTTTGAGTGGATACATTTCTTTTGTTTAAAGGAAATTTGAAATTGAGAAAGTTTTTCATTATTTTTATTGTGTTTCAAATTTGAATTTCACCTTTTTAATTCCCTGATGCTATATTTGTTACCACCTGGAGTTTCAACGAAACTCAGAAGTAGCATTTAGAACATGCTTGCAACACTTATCTTTGTTTATTAATTCTACATTTTGTAATTTTGAAGTGAAATCTATTACTGACAATAAATTATTTCAGTTTATTAGGACACGCAATGGTATTTTAATATCAGGTTCAGGTCAATTTATTGTTATTCAGAATTTGAATCATAATTTGAATACGCACAGATCAATTCAGCTTAACGAAGGGGAATCTTTATTTTTTAATTATCAGGATTTTTCGCAAATTATTGTGGATCAACAAATTTTACACACAAGAATTTTAGCTTTCGAACAAGTCAAAATGCAGGAAATTGAGTTATTACCTAATATTCCCAAGAATTTATCTGATTTCACTATTCCCCAATGGACTTCGCTTGAACTTGCTTTAAAGCAACTTAATCAATCAATTAGTAAGAACATTTCATTTAAAGAATTAGTTTTAAACCCTTTGCCCATGTCTATATTAGTTTTTGTTATTTGGAATGTGTTATTAACCGCAACCCTAGGATATTACTTTTATAAGCATCATCAGCTTGCGAAACAGATTAATTCAGAGCAGCGCAGTAATAATTAATAGGTTAAGGCAACACATTAATCATGGACATTAATATTTTAATTACGGTTGGATATTTTATTTAAATTTTCCTTATTTATTTTCAAAGAGTTATGGCAATTATTTTATATATTTATTTAATTTATTTTATTTTGATGAGACAATTTAATTTGATTTTAAAGAAAAGGCAGTGGAAATAAGTTGGTTTTGTGTACATGCATACTTGAATTATATATCCCCATCCTATTGCAATTTCCTTTCTTTGTCATAATTTTTCCTTTTAACCTAACCTGTCTATACGGAGCACCATGGACAAGCAATGCCTACACCATCCATGGGCATTTTTCATGACGGACATCCGCAGGCAGTCTATTACCAGGCAGAAAGACTGATTACCATTCTACGAGGGAGACATGCAGACATTTTAAGTACTATTTCAAGAAGAGACTCGTCACCACCAATTTGAGGGAGACATGCAGACATTTCTAATTATTACACGGAGACTACCTTTTACAGGAAGGATGTAGTCAACCATACATTTCCCAGTATAGCGGACTATACATTA
The DNA here is from genome assembly GCF_977018435.1 of Lepisma saccharinum. NCBI lineage: Eukaryota > Metazoa > Arthropoda > Insecta > Zygentoma > Lepismatidae > Lepisma > Lepisma saccharinum. The sequence continues at coordinate 89,655 of NW_028143130.1, read as the reverse complement.
TCAACAACACCTAGTGATGGAGCTAGACAGAATTTCCCTCAACACTGTTTGCAGTTCAAACAACAACTTTTCCCCATTTCCCAAGTTCTACGGGTAATTTACCACATTTTTACATTGCCCCAATGCAGTCAAGACGACAAGCAATCCACAGAGAAGAAGAAGAAGTATAGCAAACGTACTTTCTACAAACGGCAGTTCTGGTCACAAACAATAATTACAGAATTGTGCTACAGTGTTTCTACACATACACATGCGAGCTCCTATCATGTGTATCTATTTGGTCATTTAACATGCATTATGGGAAACAGTACTTTTCCATAGTCCTTATATACATTTTCAGTTTTGTGTCATGCATAAGAACTAGTTTTATATGCATGCAAGTTTACATCATACTACAAGGAAGCGACAAGCACCAGTGGTGTCAATTGACCAGTGCAATTAGTGCATAATTTTTTTTAAGATGAAATTTTGCACTTTGAATAATAAACGGACATGCAAGCAATAAAAAACATAATTCCAGCACTTTCGAACATTTTAGAAAGCATGCTTTAGTGACAATATTTTATGCATATGTTTGTCGCATGCAGGTATTATTGTTATTTTTTTTTACTCTTCTCACCAACATGGAATATTGAAAGCGACACATTTGTTCGCAGAACATTTATTTGATATTTAAATTCAAGCACATAGTTTTGTCACTTGGAAGATTATTAATTTTGTGTGCAGTCATACAAAGGTATTCACCACGCCATAGATGTGTATACAGTGTACAGTTTAAACGTAGAAAAGAAAATTGAACGCTATAATTAAGTTTTACCAGCGACAGTTTTCAGTGTAACTCACTATATGCATTTGAATATTGTATAATAATACATTGGAATGTGCAACACAGCCATGCAAGTTTATATATTTGGCGATGTTAGGAGTGCAGTGCCACGTAGTTTGTAAAACATACGCACTTTGATATGATCAGGTTTTCACACGGACAAAACAGTGGGAAGTGACAATGTTTTACATGCTTACTTACGTGTACTTACTTGTGCACCTTTTTAAGGTTTTTTTTATTTATTTGAAGAGTCTATATCAAGTGGCAATATAAATAAACATTGTGAATTCCGTTCCATCTTGCAAGACGCTCCAGCCGTTGGCCTCGCGGGAGACACAGAGTCGTTACCGCTTGGCGAGGCATCACAGACTCTTGACTAGGAGCAGGTTGATGAGCAATTATACATAATACACATTACGTACACGCACATGTGATACATTAAGAGTTTTCTCGCTTAACGACATGAACTTTTGTGATTTCTAGTCTTATAATAGTATATATTATTGTTTTTTACATCGTATAAACATACGAATTTGTTAGTATTAAGGGTATTATTCATTATAAAGTTTAGGGAATGAAAAATTTCTTTCCTTCAGGATGCAGTAAACAACAGACAGTTATGGTGTATTTCTTTTGTATATTTGGGTTTTTTAAGAAAATATATGGAATTGGCGAACCTGAGTCATGTCAAGTTTTGCGATTTGACTTTTAAATTTTCAAAGGAGAAAATTTTTCCTAGGAGGCGCGAACGTATCAATCCCTAAGATTGTATGTTTATTTTATTAAGTCTCTCTGAACGCTTCATGTTGACCAGGGCATTCACTTGTTTTTCTCAGCTGTCTCAAGCCTCTTAGGCATGTTTACAATGCATTGTGTTGTGCCATGCAAACCTCCTGAGCATTCAGGAAACAGGTAACACTTCTGGGTTTGGTGTCAGCGGTTTGCATGGTAGCAATTATAAAAAACACGATTCGGCGATTCGGCATGGAGGAAGAGCTCGATGGCCAGGGAATATAGAGGTGAGACAAGCTGGGAAGTGACTGGACTTTGGGAATTGAGTTGGTAGAGAGAGGAGGTCAGCAAGACAGGAGGTCGATAGTGGAAGCACGCTTTGGTCAACACTTAGAGAGAAGCTTACAGAGGACTTCGCTATTTTCGATTCAGCTCAGAGACTTCAGTTAGACAGGTAATTATCCTACACCCAGCCATGATACAGGTTCAACGGTTCACAAAATCCAACGAGTTGCCATTGTCTTTTCAGTAGTTTAATTCCTTTGTGTTATTTGTACCTTTCGCATGCCAAGCAATAACTCGTCATGTCAATGACGAGTGGTCTCATCAAGAGGATGAATGATGAGTAGTTTACATTACCCCATCGATTAACTGGTTCAGATCCCTTCATTCTATAGAATGACATTAAAATAAATTAATCTCTCACCTGCAACCTCAAACGAGGTTACAGTAGAATTAATCCCATCCAGGGACAGGGGTTTACAAAGAAGTTAATCTCGTGCCAGGGACCCCTTCCCTGCCCTATCCCGGGGTTTACAAAGAAATTAATCTCGTGCCAGGGACCCCATTCCCTTCCCTCCCTTCCCACCAAGAAAAATAATTACTTCCCTTCCCCTTCCCTCCGTGAAATATACAAAAGTAATATAGATGGTAATCTGGTTACATCCAACCGACACTGTGGTCACTAAAATGTCAATACTAAAAGGAAGAGACATCTTTAACCATATGCTAAAACAATGGTAAACGAAGTCTTTCACGACTCGATTACTTCGGATGAGATGTAGGTTATTTTGAAAACTAGGCTAGAGTAGATAGAATTTCTCACCTTCGTTGGCAATAACGTTTGAATAACCATCATATCGTGCTCCAATGTAAAGATTAGGCAAGAAAATTAAGTAAAATCTTTAGGGACACAACAGGGGTGGCTTTTCCGTCGGAAAGGTTTTGCAATCAACATCCCCATTAATTTCGTGGTAGAGACAAAATACGTTTCCCTGCCCTCTGGTTGGAGTTTTGGACTAAGTTGCATTTCATTGACTTGTCACTCGCTTTTATACTAGTATTGTCGTACTGGGTCATATGAATGTCAGCTTATGTTTATTTGGGAAATTTAATAACAAACATGCATTTCGCTTGGAGACGTTCTACAATTACTCTAACAATCGAAGCTATATATATATTTGATTGTTTCTGTTATTGAAGATCTTCTCCAAGCCAAATGTATGTTTCTCATGTTTATAGTATATACTCCAAGTTAAATATCTATTTATATATATAAACGCGTGTGTGAGTGGGTCCATGAACGAGGAAATTAACATTAATTTCACGTTCCGTTTATAATTGCTCAACAGCAATTACAACAGTTAATATTAATATTTTGTGGTCGAGTGGTTAGCACATCGCGCTGCGACACCAAGGGTCCCGGGTTCGAATCCCGGTCGGGCTTGGTTGTTTGTGAATGTCCATTCATCAATTTCATCATTTCATCACTCATCCCCATCTTCGCAAATTAGCCAAGAGGCACAAAACGCGAAGTAAAATAAATTAAATCAAATCAAATCAAATCAAACAGTTAATATTTGCATTCAAAGCAGTCGTTAATTACATGGTTTAAAGTCTTACTAAGCAGTTCTTGTGTTTCGATTCTTGCATGTTGGATGGTTCAAATGGATCTTTTGTTACAATGCTACCATCTGAATTTTGTGAATGAAATATTGGTTTGTGATTGATCTTATACTAAAATATTAGTAAACGAAGATTTTCAAAATACAGTTTCTTAGGGTGAAATGTATTTCATTTTGAAAATTATGCTATGCTTTGTTTGAATCTTGTGATTGTTTTTGTTAAAACTCTTCGACACCAATTCTTGATAAATTAATTAAGAGAAGTTAATGTCTCACCTGCAACCTCAAGCGAGGTTACAGTAGAATTAATCCCGTTCAGGGACAGGGGTTTACAAAGAAATTAATCTCGTGCCAGGGACCCCTTCCCTGCCCACCCGGGGTTTACAAAGAAATTAATCTCGTGCCAGGGACCCCATTCCCTTCCTTCCCTTCCCACCAAGAAAAATAATTACTTCCCTTCCCCTTCCCTCCATGAAATATAGAAAAGTAATAAAGATGGTAACCTGGTTACATGCTACCCACAAAGCGGTCACTACAATGGCAATACTAATGAGGAACAAATACTTTTGACCTTACGATAAAATATTAATAAAGAAATATTTCACGACTCAATTTCCTCTGATGAGAATTAGGCCATATTGCAAACCACGCTATGCCGTGTTTGAATTTTGTGACTGTTTTGTCAAAACTATTCGACAACAATCCTTGATTAATTCATTAAAATAAGTTAATCTCTCACCTGCAACCTCAAACGAGGTTACAGTAGAATTAATCCCATCCAGGGACAGGGGTTTACAAAGAAGTTAATCTCGTGCCAGGGACCCCTTCCCTGCCCACCCGGGGTTTACAAAGAAATTAATCTCATGCCAGGGACCCCATTCCCTTCCCTCCGTTCCCACCAAGAAAAATAATTACTTCCCTTCCCCTTCCCTCCATGAAATATACAAAAGTAAAAAAGATGGTAATATGTTTACATCCAACCGACACTCTGGTCACTAAAATGGTAATACTAAAAGGAAGAAACATTTTTAACCTTATGCTAAAACAATGGTAAACGAAGTCTTTCACGACTGGATTACTTCGGATGAGATGTAGGTTATTTTGAAAACTACGCTAGAGTAGATAGAATTTCTTACTTTCGTTGGCAATAACGTTTGAATAACCATCATATCGTGCTCCAATGTAAAGATTAGAGCAACAAAATTAAGTAAAATCTTTAGGGACACAACAGGGGTGGCTTTTCCGTCGGAAAGGCTTTGCAATCAACATCCCCAATTAATTTCGTGGTAGAGACAAAATACGTTTCCCTGCCCTCTAGTTGGAGTTTTGGCCTAAGTTTGCATAGCTTGAATAGTATTTCTTGTCATTAACTTGTCACTCGCTTTTATACTAGTATTGTCGTACTGGGGCATATGAATGTCAGCTTATTCTTATTTGGGAAATTTAATAACAAACATGCATTTCGCTTGGAGACGTTTTACAATTACTGTAACAATCGAAACTATATATATATTTGATTGTTTCTGTTATTGAAGATCTTCTCCAAGCCAAATGTATGTTTCTCATGTTTCTGTTATTGAAGATCTTCTCCAAGCCAAATGTATGTTTCTCATGTTTATAGTATATTCTCCAAGTTAAATATCTATTTATATATATAAACGCGTGTGTGAGTGGGCCCATGACCGAGGAAATTAACATTAATTTCACGTTCCGTTTATAATTGCTCAACAGCAATAAAAACAGTTAATATTTGCATTCAAAGCAGTCGTTAATTACATGGTTTAAAGTCTTACTAAGCAGTTCTTGTGTTTCAATTCTTGCATATTGGATGGTTCAAATGGATCTTTCGTTACAATGATACCATCTGAATTTGGTGAATGAAATATTGGTTTGTGATTGATCTTATACTAAAATATTAGTAAACGAAGATTTTCAAAACACAGTTTCATAGGATGAAATGTATTTCATTTTGAAAATTATGCTATGCTGTGTTTGAATTTTGTGATCGTTTTTGTTAAAACTGTTCGACACCAATTCTTGATAAATTAATTAAAAGAAGTTAATGTCTCACCTGCAACCTCAGAGGAGGTTACAGTAGAATTAATCCCATTCAGAGACAGGGGTTTACAAAGAAGTTAATCTCGTGCCAGTAACCCCTTCCCTGCCCACCCGGGGTTTACAAAGAAATTAATCTCGTGCCAGGGACCCCATTCCTTTCCCTCCCTTCCCACCAAGAAAAATAATTACTTCCCTTCCCCTTCCCTCCATGAAATATAGAAGAGTAGTAAAGATGGTAACCTGGTTACATGCTACCCACACAGCGGTCACTACAATGGCAATACTAATGAGGAACAAATACTTTTGACCTTACGATAAAATATTAATAAAGAATTATTTCACGACTCAATTTCCTCTGATGAGAATTAGGCCATATTGCAAACCACGCTATGCCGTGTTTGAATTTTGTGACTGTTTTGTCAAAACTGTTCGACACCAATCCTTGATTAATTCATTAAAATAAATTAATCTCTCACCTGCAACCTCAAACGAGGTTACAGTAGAATTAATCCCATCCAGGGACAGGGGTTTACAAAGAAGTTAATCTCGTGCCAGGGACCCCTTCCCTGCCCACCCGAAGTTTACAAAGAAATTAATCTCGTGCCATTGACCCCATTCCCTTCCCTCCCTTCCCACCAAGAAAAATAATTACTTCCCTTCCCCTTCCCTCCGTGAAATATACAAAAGTAATATAGATGGTAATCTGGTTACATCCAACCGACACTGTGGTCACTAAAATGTCAATACTAAAAGGAAGACACATCTTTAACCATATGCTAAAACAATGGTAAACGAAGTCTTTCACGACTGGATTACTTCGGATGAGATGTAGGTTATTTTGAAAACTAGGCTAGAGTAGATAGAATTTCTTACCTTCGTTGGCAATAAGGTTTGAATAACCATCATATCGTGCTCCAATGTAAAGATTAGGCAAGAAAATTAAGTAAAATCTTTAGGGACACAACAGGGGTGGCTTTTCCGTCGGAAAGGATTTGCAATCAACATCCCCATTAATTTCGTGGTAGAGACAAAATACGTTTCCCTGCCCTCTGGTTGGAGTTTTGGCCTAAGTTGCATTTCATTGACTTGTCACTCGCTTTTATACTAGTATTGTCGTACTGGTCATATGAATGTCAGCTTATGTTTATTTGGGAAATTTAATAGCAAACATGCATTTCGCTTGGAGACGTTCTACAATTACTGTAACAATCGAAGCTATATGTATATTTGATTGTTTCTGTTATTGAAGATCTTCTCCAAGCTAAATGTATGTTTCTCATGTTTATAGTATATACTCCAAGTTAAATATCTATTTATATATATAAACGCGTGTGTGAGTGGGTCCATGAACGAGGAAATTAACATTAATTTCACGTTCCGTTTATAATTGCTCAACAGCAATTACAACAGTTAATATTAATATTTTGTGGTCGAGTGGTTAGCACATCGCGCTGCGACACCAAGGGTCCCGGGTTCGAATCCCGGTCGGGCTTGGTTGTTTGTGAATGTCCATTCAACAATTTCATCATTTCATCACTCATCCCCATCTTCGCAAATTAGCCAAGAGGCACAAAACGCGAAGTAAAATAAACTAAATCAAATCAAATCAAACAGTTAATATTTGCATTCAAAGCAGTCGTTAATTACATGGTTTAAAGTCTTACTAAGCAGTTCTTGTGTTTCAATTCTTGCATATTGGATGGTTCAAATGGATCTTTTGTTACAATGCTACCATCTGAATTTGGTGAATGAAATATTGGTTTGTGATTGATCTTATACTAAAATATTAGTAAACGAAGATTTTCAAAACACAGTTTCTTAGGGTGAAATGTATTTCATTTTGAAAATTATGCTATGCTGTGTTTGAATCTTATGATTGTTTTTGTTAAAACTCTTCGACACCAATTCTTGATAAATTAATTAAGAGAAGTTAATGTCTCACCTGCAACCTCAAGCGAGGTTACAGTAGAATTAATCCCATTCAGAGACAGAGGTTTACAAAGAAGCTAATCTCGTGCCAGGGACCCCTTCCCTGCCCACCCGGGGTTTACAAAGAAATTAATCTCGTGCCAGGGACCCCATTCCCTTCCCTCCCTTCCCACCAAGAAAAATAATTACTTCCCTTCCCCTTCCCTCCATGAAATATAGAAAAGTAATAAAGATGGTCACCTGGTTACATGCTACCACACAGCGGTCACTACAACGGCAATACTAATGAGGAACAAATACTTTTGACCTTACGATAAGATATTAATAAAAAAGTATTTCACGACTCAATTTCCTCTGATGAGAATTAGGCCATATTGCAAACCACGCTATGCCGTGTTTGAATTTTGTGACTGTTTTGTCAAAACTGTTCGACACCAATCCTTGATTTATTCATTAAAATAAATTAATCTCTCACCTGCAACCTCAAACGAGGTTACAGTAGAATTAATCCCATACAGGGACAGGGGTTTACAAAGAAGTTAATCTCGTGCCAGGGACCCCTTCCCTGCCCACCCGGGGTTTACAAAGAAATTAATCTCGTGCCAGGGACCCCATTCCCTTCCCTCCCTTCCCACCAAGAAAAATAATTACTTCCCTTCCCCTTCCCTCCATGAAATATACAAAAGTAATAAAGATGGTAATATGTTTACATCCAACCGACACTCTGGTCACTAAAATGGTAATACTAAAAGGAAGAAACATGTTTAACCTTATGCTAAAACAATGGTAAACGAAGTCTTTCAAGACTGGATTACTTCGGATGAGATGTAGGTTATTTTGAAAACTAGGCTAGAGTAGATAGAATTTCTCACCTTCGTTGGCAATAACGTTTGAATAACCATCATATCGTGCTCCAATGTAAAGATTAGGGCAACAAAATTAAGTAAAATCTTTAGGGACGCAACAGGGGTGGCTTTTCCGTCGGAAAGGCTTTGCAATCAACATCCCCAATTAATTTCGTGGTAGAGACAAAATACGTTTCCCTGCCCTCTGGTTGGAGTTTTGGCCTAAGTTGCATAGCTTGAATAGTATTTCTTGTCATTAACTTGTCACTCGCTTTTATACTAGTATTGTCGTACTGGGGCATATGAATGTCAGCTTATTCTTATTTGGGAAATTTAATAACAAACATGCATTTCGCTTGGAGACGTTCTACAATTACTGTAACAATCGAAGCTATATATATATTTGATTGTTTCTGTTATTGAAGATCTTCACCAAGCTAAATGTATTTTTCTCATGTTTATAGTATATACTCCAAGTTAAATATCTATTTATATATATAAACGCGTGTGTGAGTGGGTCCATGAGCGAGGAAATTAACATTAATTTCACGTTCCGTTTATAATTGCTCAACAGCAATTACAACAGTTAATATTTGCATTCAAAGCGGTCGTTAATTACATGGTTTAAAGTCTTACTAAGCAGTTCTTGTGTTTCGATTCTTGCATATTGGATGGTTCAAATGGATCTTTTGTTACAATGATACCATCTGAATTTGGTGAATGAAATATTGGTTTGTGATTGATCTTATACTAAAATATTAGTAAACGAAGATTTTCAAAACACAGTTTCATAGGATTAAATGTATTTCATTTTGAAAATTATGCTATGCTGTGTTTGAATTTTGTGATTGTTTTTGTTAAAACTGTTCGACACCAATTCTTGATAAAATAATTAAAATAAGTTAATGTCTCACCTGCAACCGCAGACGAGGTTACAGTAGAATTAATCCCATTCAGAGACAGGGGTTTACAAAGAAGTTAATCTCGTGCCAGGGACCCCTTCCCTGCCCACCCGGGGTTTACAGAGAAATTAATCTCGTGCCAGGGACCCCATTCCCTTCCCTCCCTTCCCACCAAGAAAAATAATTACTTCCCTTCCCCTTCCCTCCATGAAATATACAAAAGTAAAAAAGATGGTAATATGTTTACATCCAACCGACACTCTGGTCACTAAAATGGTAATACTAAAAGGAAGAAACATTTTTAACCTTATGCTAAAACAATGGTAAACGAAGTCTTTCACGACTGGATTACTTCGGATGAGATGTAGGTTATTTTGAAAACTACGCTAGAGTAGATAGAATTTCTTACCTTCGTTGGCAATAACGTTTGAATAACCATCATATCGTGCTCCATTGTAAAGATTAGACAAGAAAATTAAGTAAAATCTTTAGGGACACAACAGGGGTGGTTTTTCCGTCGGAAAGGTTTTGCAATCAAAATCTCCATTAATTTCGTGGTAGAGACAAAATACGTTTCCCTGCCCTCTGGTTGGAGTTTTGGCCTAAGTTGCATTTCATTGACTTGTCACTCGCTTTTATACTAGTATTGTCGTACTGGGTCATATGAATGTCAGCTTATGTCTATTTGGGAAATTTAATAACAAACATGCATTTCGCTTGGAGACGTTCTACAATTACTGTAACAATCTAAGCTATATATATATTTGATTGTTTCTGTCATTGAAGATCGTCTCCAAGCCAAATGTAGGTTTCTCAAGTTTATAGTATATACTCCAAGTTAAATATCTATTTATATATATAAACGCGTGTGTGAGTGGGTCCATGAACGAGGAAATTAACATTAATTTCACGTTCCGTTTATAATTGCTCAACAGCAATTACAACAGTTAATATTAATATTTTGTGGTCGAGTGGTTAGCACATCGCGCTGCGACACCAAGGGTCCCGGGTTCGAATCCCGGTCGGGCTTGGTTGTGTGTGAATGTCCATTCATCAATTTTATCATTTCATCACTCATCCCCATCTTCGCAAATTAGCCAAGAGGCACAAAACGCAAAGTAAAATAAACTAATTCAAATCAAATCAAATCAAACATTTAATATTTGCATTCAAAGCAGTCGTTAATTACATGGTTTAAAGTCTTTCTAAGCAGTTCTTGTGTTTCGATTCTTGCATATTGGATGGTTCAAATGGATCTTTTGTTACAATGCTACCATCTGAATTTGGTGAATGAAATATTGGTTTGTGATTGATCTTATACTAAAATATTAGTAAACGATGATTTTCAAAACACAGTTTCTTAGGGTGAAATGCATTTCATTTTGAAAATTATGCTATGCTGTGTTTGAATCTTGTGATTGTTTTTGTTAAAACTCTTCGACACCAATTCTTGATAAATTAATTAAGAGAAGTTAATGTCTCACCTGCAACCTCAAGCGAGGTTACAGTAGAATTAATCCCATTCAGAGACAGGGGTTTACAAAGAAATTAATCTCGTGCCAGGGACCCCTTCCCTGCCCACCCGGGGTTTACAAAGAAATTAATCTCGTGCCAGGGACCCCATTCCCTTCCTTCCCTTCCCACCAAGAAAAATAATTACTTCCCTTCCCCTTCCCTCCATGAAATATAGAAAATTAATAAAGATGGTAACCTGGTTACATGGTACCCACACAGCGGTCACTACAATGGCAATACTAATGAGGAACAAATACTTTTGACCTTACGATAAAATATTAATAAAGAATTATTTCACGACTCAATTTCCTCTGATGAGAATTAGGCCATATTGCAAACCACGCTATGCCGTGTTTGAATTTTGTGACTGTTTTGTCAAAACTGTTCGACACCAATCCTTGATTAATTCATTAAAATAAGTTAATCTCTCACCTGCAACCTCAAACGAGGTTACAGTAGAATTAATCCCATCCAGGGACAGGGGTTTACAAAGAAGTTAATCTCGTGCCAGGGACCCCTTCCCTGCCCACCCGGGGTTTACAAAGAAATTAATCTCGTGCCAGGGACCCCATTCCCTTCCCTCCCTTCCCACCAAGAAAAATAATTACTTCCCTTCCCCTTCCCTCCATGAAATATACAAAAGTAATAAAGATGGTAATATGTTTACATCCAACCGACACTCTGGTCACTAAAATTGTAATACTAAAAGGAAGAAACATTTTTAACCTTATGCTAAAACAATGGTAAACGAAGTCTTTCACGACTGGATTACTTCGGGTGAGATGTAGGTTATTTCGAAAACTACGCTAGAGTAGATAGAATTTCTTACCTTCGTTGGCAATAACGTTTGAATAACCATCATATCGTGCTCCAATGTAAAGATTAGGGCAACAAAATTAAGTAAAATCTTTAGGGACGCAACGTCGGAAAGGCTTTGCAATCAACATCCCCAATTAATTTCGTGGTAGAGACAAAATACGTTTCCCTGCCCTCTAGTTGGAGTTTTGGCCTAAGTTTGCATAGCTTGAATAGTATTTCTTGTCATTAACTTGTCACTCGCTTTTATACTAGTATTGTCGTACTGGGGCATATGAATGTCAGCTTATTCTTATTTGGGAAATTTAATAACAAACATGCATTTCGCTTGGAGACGTTCTACAATTACTGTAACAATCGAAGCTATATATATATTTGATTGTTTCTGTTATTGAAGATCTTCTCCAAGCTAAATGTATGTTTCTCATGTTTATAGTATATACTCCAAGTTAAATATCTATTTATATATATAAACGCGTGTGTGAGTGGGTCCATGAACGAGGAAATTAACATTAATTTCACGTTCCGTTTATAATTGCTCAACAGCAATTAAAACAGTTAATATTTGCATTCATAGCAGTCGTTAATTACATGGTTTAAAGTCTTACTAAGCAGTTCTTGAGTTTCGATTCTTGCATATTGGATGGTTCAAATGGATCTTTTGTTACAATGTTACCATCTGAATTTGGTGAATGAAATATTGGTTTGTGATTGATCTTGTACTAAAATATTAGTAAACGAAGATTTTCAAAACACAGTTTCTTAGGATGAAATGTATTTCATTTTGAAAATTATGCTATGCTGTGTTTGATTCTTTTGACTGTTTTTGTTAAAACTGTTCGACAGCGGTCACTACAATGGCAATATTAATGAAGAACAAATATTTTTGACCTTACGAGAAAATATTAATAAAGAAGTATTTCACGACTTAAGACAAAATACGTTTCCCTGCCCTCTGGTTGTAGTTTTGGCCTAAGTTGCATGTCTTGAATAATATTTCTAGTCATTAACTTGTCACTCGCTTTTATAGTAGTATTGTCGTACTGGGGCATATGAATGTCAGCTTATGTCTATTAGGGAAATTTAATAACAAACATGCATTTCGCTTGGAGACGTTCTACAATTACTGTAACAATCAAAGCTATATATATATTTGATTGTTTCTGTTATTGAAGATCTTCTCCAAGCATAAATGTATGTTTCTCATGTTTATAGTATATACTCCAAGTTAAATATCTATTTATATATATAAACGCGTGTGTGAGTGGGTCCATCAAGGAGGAAATTAACATTAATTTCACGTTCCGTTTATAATTGCTCAACAGCAATTACAACAGTTAATATTTGCATTCAAAGCGGTCGTTAATTACATGGTTTAAAGTCTTACTAAGCAGTTCTTGTGTTTCGATTCTTGCATATTGGATGGTTTAAATGGATCTTTTGTTACAATGCTACCATCTGAATTTGGTGAATGAAATATTGGTTTGTGGTTGATCTTATACTAAAATATTAGTAAACGAAGATTTTCAAAACACAGTTTCTTAGGGTGAAATGTATTTCATTTTGAAAATTATGCTTTGCTGTGTTTGAATCTTGTGATTGTTTTTGTTAAAACTCTTCGACACCAATTCTTGATAAATTAAATAAGAGAAGTTAATGTTTCACCTGCAATCTCAAACGAGGTTACAGTAGAATTAATTCAATTCAGAGACAGGGGTTTACAAAGAAGATAATCTCGTGCCAGGGACCCCTTCCCTGCCCACCCAGGGTTTACGAAGAAATTAACCTCGTGCCAGGGACCCCATTCCCTTCCCACCCTTCCCACCAAGAAAAATAATTACTTCCCTTCCCCTTCTCTCCATGAAATATAGAAAAGTAATAAAGATGGTAACCTGGTTACATGCTACCCACACAGCGGTCACTACAATGGCAATACTAATGAGGAACAAATATTTTTGGCCTTACAATAAAATATTAATAAAGAAGTATTTTACGACTCTATTTCCTCTGATGAGAATTAAGCCATATTGCAAACCACGCTATGCCGTGTTTGAATTTTGTGACTGTTTTGTCAAAACTATTCGACACCAATCCTTGATTAATTGATTAAAATAAGTTAATCTCTCACCTGCAACCTCAAACGAGGTTACAGTAGAATTAATCCCATCCAGGGACAGGGGTTTACAAAGAAGTTAATCTCGTGCCAGGAACCCCTTCCCTGCCCACCCGGGGTTTACAAATAAATTAATCTCCTGCCAGGGACCCTATTCCCTTCCCTCCATTCCCACCAAGATAAATAATTACTTCCCTTCCCCCTCCCTGCATGAAATATACAAAAGTAATAAAGATAGTAACCTGGTTACATGCTACCCACACAGCGGTCACTACAGTGGCAATACTAATGAGGAACAAATATTTTTGCCCTTACGATAAAATATTAATTAAGAAGTATTTTACGACTCAATTTCCTCTGATGAGAATTAGGCCATATTGCAAACTTCGCTATGTCATGTTTGGATTTTGTGACTGTTTTGTCAAAACTGTTCGACACCAATCCTTGATTAATTCATTAAAATAAGTTAATCTCTCACCTGCATCCTCAAACGAGGTTACAGTAGAATTAATCCCGTCCAGGGACAGGGGTTTACAAAGAAGTTAATCTCGTGCCAGGGACCCCTTCCCTGCCCACCTGGGGTTTACAAAGAAATTAATCTCGTGCCAGGGACCCCATTCCCTTCCTTCCCTTCCCACCAAGAAAAATAATTACTTCCCTTCCCCTTCCCTCCATGAAATATACAAAAGTAATAAAGATGGTAATCTGGTTAGATCCAACCGACAATGTGATCACTAAAATGTTAATACTAAAAGAAAGAGACATCTTTAACCATATGCTAAAACAATGGTAAACGAAGTCTTTCACGACTCGATTACTTCGGATGAAATGTAGGTTATTTTGAAAACTACGCTAAAGTAGATAGAATTTCTTACCTTCGTTGGCAATAAGGTTTGAATAACCATCATATCGTGTTCCAATGTAAAGATTAGGGCAAGAAAATTAAGTAAAATCTTTAGGGACACAACAGGGGTGGCGTTTCCGTCGGGAAGGTTTTGAAATCAACATCCCCATTAATTTCGCGGTAGAGACAAAATACGTTTCCCTGCACTCTGGTTGGAGTTTTGGCCTAAGTTGCATGTCTTGAATAGTATTTCTTGTCATTAACTTGTCACTCGCTTTTATAGTAGTATTGTCGTACTGGGGCATATGAATGTCAGCTTATGTCTATTAGGGAAATTTAATAACAAACATGCATTTCGCTTGGAGACGTTCTACAATTACTGTAACAATCGAAGCTATATATATATTTGATTGTTTCTGTTATTGAAGATCTTCTCCAAGCCAAATGTATGTTTCTCATGTTTATAGTATATACTCCAAGTTAAATATCTATTTATATATATAAACGCGTGTGTGAGTGGGTCCATGAACGAGGAAATTTACATTAATTTCACGTTCCGTTTATAATTGCTCAACAGCAATTAAAACAGTTAATATTTGCATTCAAAGTAGTCGTTAATTACATGTTTTAAAGTCTTACTAAGCAGTTCTTGTGTTTCGATTCTTGCATATTGGATGGTTTAAATGGAACTTTTGTTACAATGCTACCATCTGAATTTGGTGAATGAAATATTGGTTTGTGATTGATCTTGTACTAAAATATTAGTAAACGAAGATTTTCAAAACACAGTTTCTTAGGATGAAATGTATTTCATTTTGAAAATTATGCTATGCTGTGTTTGATTCTTTTGATTGTTTTTGTTAAAACTGTTCGACAGCGGTCACTACAATGGCAATATTAATGAAGAACAAATATTTTTGACCTTACGAGAAAATATTAATAAAGAAGTATTTCACGACTCAAGACAAAATACGTTTCCCTGCCCTCTGGTTGTAGTTTTGGCCTAAGTTGCATGTCTTGAATAATATTTCTAGTCATTAACTTGTCACTCGCTTTTATAGTAGTATTGTCGTACTGGGGCATATGAATGTCAGCTTATGTCTATTAGGGAAATTTAATAACAAACATGCATTTCGCTTGGAGACGTTCTACAATTACTGTAACAATCAAAGCTATATATATATTTGATTGTTTCTGTTATTGAAGATCTTCTCCAAGCATAAATGTATGTTTCTCATGTTTATAGTATATACTCCAAGTTAAATATCTATTTATATATATAAACGCGTGTGTGAGTGGGTCCATCAACGAGGAAATTAACATTAATTTCACGTTCCGTTTATAATTGCTCAACAGCAATTACAACAGTTAATATTTGCATTCAAAGCGGTCGTTAATTACATGGTTTAAAGTCTTACTAAGCAGTTCTTGTGTTTCGATTCTTGCATATTGGATGGTTTAAATGGATCTTTTGTTACAATGCTACCATCTGAATTTGGTGAATGAAATATTGGTTTGTGGTTGATCTTATACTAAAATATTAGTAAACGAAGATTTTCAAAACACAGTTTCTTAGGGTGAAATGTATTTCATTTTGAAAATTATGCTATGCTGTGTTTGAATCTTGTGATTGTTTTTGTTAAAACTCTTCGACACCAATTCTTGATAAATTAAATAAGAGAAGTTAATGTTTCACCTGCAATCTCAAACGAGGTTACAGTAGAATTAATTCAATTCAGAGACAGGGGTTTACAAAGAAGATAATCTCGTGCCAGGGACCCCTTCCCTGCCCACCCAGGGTTTACGAAGAAATTAACCTCGTGCCAGGGACCCCATTCCCTTCCCACCCTTCCCACCAAGAAAAATAATTACTTCCCTTCCCCTTCTCTCCATGAAATATAGAAAAGTAATAAAGATGGTAACCTGGTTACATGCTACCCACACAGCGGTCACTACAATGGCAATACTAATGAGGAACAAATATTTTTGGCCTTACAATAAAATATTAATAAAGAAGTATTTTACGACTCTATTTCCTCTGATGAGAATTAAGCCATATTGCAAACCACGCTATGCCGTGTTTGAATTTTGTGACTGTTTTGTCAAAACTATTCGACACCAATCCTTGATTAATTGATTAAAATAAGTTAATCTCTCACCTGCAACCTCAAACGAGGTTACAGTAGAATTAATCCCATCCAGGGACAGGGGTTTACAAAGAAGTTAATCTCGTGCCAGGGACCCCTTCCCTGCCCACCCGGGGTTTACAAATAAATTAATCTCCTGCCAGGGACCCTATTCCCTTCCCTCCATTCCCACCAAGATAAATAATTACTTCCCTTCCCCCTCCCTGCATGAAATATACAAAAGTAATAAAGATAGTAACCTGGTTACATGCTACCCACACAGCGGTCACTACAATGGCAATACTAATGAGGAACAAATATTTTTGCCCTTACGATAAAATATTAATTAAGAAGTATTTTACGACTCAATTTCCTCTGATGAGAATTAGGCCATATTGCAAACTTCGCTATGTCATGTTTGGATTTTGTGACTGTTTTGTCAAAACTGTTCGACACCAATCCTTGATTAATTCATTAAAATAAGTTAATCTCTCACCTGCAACCTCAAACGAGGTTACAGTAGAATTAATCCCGTCCAGGGACAGGGGTTTACAAAGAAGTTAATCTCGTGCCAGGGACCCCTTCCCTGCCCACCTGGGGTTTACAAAGAAATTAATCTCGTGCCAGGGACCCCATTCCCTTCCTTCCCTTCCCACCAAGAAAAATAATTACTTCCCTTCCCCTTCCCTCCATGAAATATACAAAAGTAATAAAGATGGTAATCTGGTTAGATCCAACCGACAATGTGATCACTAAAATGTTAATACTAAAAGAAAGAGACATCTTTAACCATATGCTAAAACAATGGTAAACGAAGTCTTTCACGACTCGATTACTTCGGATGAAATGTAGGTTATTTTGAAAACTACGCTAAAGTAGATAGAATTTCTTACCTTCGTTGGCAATAAGGTTTGAATAACCTTAAAGTCTTACTAAGCAGTTCTTGTGTTTCGATTCTTGCATATTGGATGGTTTAAATGGAACTTTTGTTACAATGCTACCATCTGAATTTGGTGAATGAAATATTGGTTTGTGATTGATCTTGTACTAAAATATTAGTAAACGAAGATTTTCAAAACACAGTTTCTTAGGATGAAATGTATTTCATTTTGAAAATTATGCTATGCTGTGTTTGATTCTTTTGATTGTTTTTGTTAAAACTGTTCGACAGCGGTCACTACAATGGTAATATTAATGAAGAACAAATATTTTTGACCTTACGAGAAAATATTAATAAAGAAGTATTTCACGACTCAATTTGCTCTGATGAGAATTAGGCCATATTGCAAACCACGCTATGCCGTGTTTGAATTTTGTGATTTTTTTTGTCAAAACTGTTCGACAACAATCCTTGATTAATTCATTAAAATAAGTTAATCTCTCACCTGCAATCTCAAACGAGGTTACAGTAGAATTAATCCCATCCAGGGACAGGGGTTTACAAACAAGTTAATCTCGTGCCAGGGACCCCTTCCCTGCCCACCCGGGGTTTACAAAGAAATTAATCTCGTGCCAGGGACCCCATTCCCTTCCCTCCCTTCCCACCAAGAAAAATAATTACTTCCCATCCCCTTCCCTCCATGAAATATAGAAAAGTAATATAGATGGTAACCTGGTTACATGCTACCCACACAGGGGTCACTACAATGGCAATACTAATGAGGAACAAATATTTTTGACCTTACGATAAAATATTAATAAAGAAATATTTTAAGACTCAATTTCCTCTGATGAGAATAAGGCCATATTGCAAACCACGGTATGCCGTGTTTGAATTTTGTGACTGTTTTGTCAAAACTGTTCGACACCAGTCCTTGATTACTTCATTAAAATAAGTTAATCTCTCACCTGCAACCTCAAACGAGGTTACAGTAGAATTAATCCCATCCAGGGACAGGGGTTTAGAAAGAAGTTAATCTCATGCCAGGGACCCCTTCCCTGCCCACCCAGGGTTTACAGAGAAATTAATCTCGTGCCAGGGACCCCATTCCCTTCCCTCCCTTCCCACCAAGAAAAATAATTACTTCCCTTCACCTTCCCTCCATGAAATATACAAAAGTAATAAAGATAATAATCTGGTCACATCCAACCGACACTGTGGTTATTAAAATGTTAATACTAAGAAAAAGAGACATCTTTAACCATATGCTAAAACAATGGTAAACGAAGTCTTTCACGACTCGATTACTTCGGATGAGATGTAGGTTATTTTGAAAACTAGGCTAGAGTAGATAGAATTTCTTACCTTCGTTGGCAATAACGTTTGAATAACCATCATACCGTGCTCCAATGTAAAGATTAGGGCAACAAAATTAAGTAAAATATTTAGGGACACGACAGGTGTGGCCTTTCTATCGGAAAGGTTTTGCAATCAAGATCCCCATTAATTTCGTGGTAGAGACAAAATACTTTTCCCTGTCCTCTGGTTGGAGTTTTGGCCTAAGTTGCATGTCTTGAATAGTATTTCTTGTCATTAACATGTCACTCGCTTTTATACTAATATTGTCGTGCTGGGGCATATGAATGTCAGCTTATGTTTATTTGGGAAATTTAATAACAAACATGCATTTCGCTTGGAGACGTTCTACAATTACTGTAACAATCGAATCTATATATATATTTGATTGTTTGTGTTATTGAAGATCTTCTCCAAGCTAAATGTATGTTTCTCATGTTTATAGTATATACTCCAAGTTAAATATCTATTTATATATATAAACGCGTGTGTGAGTGGGTCCATGAACGAGGTAATTAACATTAATTTCACGTTCCGTTTATAATTGCTCAACAGCAATTAAAACAGTTAATATTTGCATTCAAAGCAGTCGTTAATTACATGGTTTAAAGTCTTACTAAGCAGTTCTTGTGTTTCGATTCTTGCATATTGGATGGTTCAAATGGATTTTTGTTACAATGCTACCACCTGAATTTGGTGAATGAAATATTGGTTTGTGATTGATCTTATACTAAAATATTAGTAAACGAAGATTTTCAAAACACAGTTTCTTATAATGAAATGTATTTCATTTTGAAAATTATGCCATGCTGTGTTTGAATCTTGTGATTGGATTTGTTAAAACTGTTCGACTCCAATTCGTGATAAATTAATTAAGAGAAGTTAATGTTTCAACTGCAACCTCAAACGAGGTTACAGTAGAATTAATAGCATTCAGAGACAGGAGTTTACAAAGAAGTTAATCTCGTGCCAGGGACCCCTTCCCTGCCCACCCAGGGTTTACAAAGAAATTAATCTCGTTCCAGGGACCCCATTCCCTTCCCTCCTTCCCACCAAGAAAAATAATTACTTCCCTTCCCCTTCCCTACATGAAATATAGAAAAGTAATAAAGATGGTAACCTGGTTACATGCTACTCACACAGCGGTCACTACAATGGCAATACTAATGAGGAACAAATATTTTTAACTTTACGATAAAATATTAATAAAGAAGTATTTCACGACTCAATTTCCTCTGATGAGAATTAGGCCATATTGCAAACAACGCTATGCCGTGTTTGGATTTTGTGACTGTTTTGTCAAAACTGTTCGACACCAATCCTTGATTAATTCATTAAAATAAGTTAATCTCTCACCTGGAACCTCAAACGAGGTTACAGTAGAATTAATCCCATCCAGGGACAGGGGTTTACAAAGAAGTTAATCTCGTGCCAGGGACCCCTTCCCTGCCCACCCGGGGTTTACAAAGAAATTAATCTCGTGCCAGGGACCCCAATCCCTTCCCTCCCTTCCCACCAAGAAAAATAATTAATTCCCTTCCCCTTCCCTCCATGAAATATTCAAAAGTAATAAAGATGGTAATCTGGTTACATCCAACCGACACTGTGGTCACTAAAATGTTAATACTAAAAGGAAGAGACATCTTTAACCATATGCTAAAACAATGGTAAACGAAGTCTTTCACGACTGGATTACTTCGGATGAGATGTAGGTTATTTTGAAAACTACGCTAGAGTAGATAGAATTTCTTACCTTCGTTGGCAATAAGGTTTGAATAACCATCATATCGTGTTCCAATGTAAAGATTAGGGCAACAAAATTAAGTAAAATCTTTAGGGACACAACAGGGGTGGCTTTTCCGTCGGAAAGGTTTTGCAATCAACATCCCCATTAATTTCGTGGTAGAGACAAAATACGTTTCCCTGCCCTCTGGTTGGAGTTTTGGCCTAAGTTGCATGTCATTAACTTGTCACTCGCTTTTATACTAGTATAATCGTACTGCGGCATATGAATGTCAGCTTATGTTTATTTGGGAAATTTAATAACAAACATGCATTTCGCTTGGAGACGTTCTACAATTACTGTAACAATCGAAGCAATATATATATTTGATTGTTTCTGTTATTGAAGATCTTCTCCAAGAAAATTTATGTTTCTCATGTTTATAGTATGTACTCCAAGTTAAATATCTATTTATATTTATAAACTTTATATATATAAACGCGTGTGTGAGTGTGTCCATGAACGAGGAAATTAACATTAATTTCACGTTCCGTTTATAATTGCTCAACAGCAATTCCAACAGTTAATATTTGCATTTAAAGCAGTCGTTAATTACATGGTTTAAAGTCTCACTAAGCAGTTCCTGTGTTTCGATTCTTGCATATTGGATGGTTCAAATGGATCTTTTGATACAATGCTACCATCTGAATTTGGTGAATGAAATATTGGTTTGTGATTGATCTTATACTAAAATATTAGTAAACGAAGATTTTCAAAACACAGTTTCACAGGATGAAATGTATTTCATTTTGAAAATTATGCTATGCTGTGTTTGAATTTTGTGATTGTTTTTGTTAAAACTGTTCGACACCAATTCTTGATAAATTAATTAAAAGAAGTTAATGTCTCACCTGCAACCTCAGACGAGGTTCCAGTAGAATTAATCCCATTCAGAGACAGGGGTTTACAAAGAAGCTAATCTCGTGCCAGGGACCCCATTCCCTTCCCTCCCTTCCCACCAAGAAAAATAATTACTTCCCTTCCCCTTCCCTACATGAAATATAGAAAAGTAATAAAGATGGTCACCTGGTTACATGCTACCCACACAGCGGTCACTACAACGGCAATACTAATGAGGAACAAATACTTTTGACCTTACGATAAGATATTAATAAAAAAGTATTTCACGACTCAATTTCCTCTGAT
Organism: Lepisma saccharinum; assembly: GCF_977018435.1. Taxonomy (NCBI): domain Eukaryota; kingdom Metazoa; phylum Arthropoda; class Insecta; order Zygentoma; family Lepismatidae; genus Lepisma; species Lepisma saccharinum. The sequence continues at coordinate 67,880 of NW_028143130.1, read as the reverse complement.
GAGAATTAGGCCATATTGCAAACCACGCTATGCCGTGTTTGAATTTTGTGACTGTTTTGTCAAAACTGTTCGACACCAATCCTTGATTAATTCATTAAAATAAGTTAATCTCTCACCTGCAACCTCAAACGAGGTTACAGTAGAATTAATCCCATCCAGAAACAGGGGTTTACAAAGAAGTTAATCTCGTGCCAGGGACCCCTTCCCTGCCCACCCGGGGTTTACAAAGAAATTAATCTCGTGCCAGGGACCCCATTCCCTTCCCTCTTCCCACCAAGAAAAATAATTACTTTCCTTCCCCTTCCCTCCATGAAATATTCAAAAGTAATAAAGATGGTAATCTGGTTACATCCCTATTAATTTCGTGGTAGAGACAAATTACGTTTCCCTGCCCTCTGGTTGGAGTTTTGGCCTAAGTTGCATGTCATTAACTTGTCACTCGCTTTTATAGTAGTATTGTCGTACTGGGGCATATGAATGTCAGCTTATGTTTATTTGGGAAATTTAATAACAAACATGCATTTCGCTTGGAGACGTTCTACAATTACTGTAACAATCGAAGCTATATATATATTTGATTGTTTCTGTTATTGAAGATCTTCTCCAAGCTAAATGTATGTTTCTCATGTTTATAGTATATACTCCAAGTTAAATATCTATTTATATATATAAACGCGTGTGTGAGTGGGTCCATGAACGAGGAAATTAACATTAATTTCACGTTCCGTTTATAATTGCTCAACAGCAATTAAAACAGTTAATATTTGCATTCAAAGCAGTCGTTAATTACATGGTTTAAAGTCTTACTAAGCAGTTCTTGTGTTTCGATTCTTGCATATTGGATGGTTTAAATGGATCTTTTGTTACAATGCTACCATCTGAATTTGGTGAATGAAATATTGGTTTGTGATTGATCTTATACTAAAATATTAGTAAACGAAGATTTTCAAAACACAGTTTCTTAGGGTGAAATGTATTTCATTTTGAAAATTATGCTATGCTGTGTTTGAATCTTGTGATTGTTTTTGTTAAAACTCTTCGACACCAATTCTTGATAAATTAAATAAGAGAAGTTAATGTTTCACCTGCAATCTCAAACGAGGTTACAGTAGAATTAATTCAATTCAGAGACAGGGGTTTACAAAGAAGATAATCTCGTGCCAGGGACCCCTTCCCTGCCCACCCAGGGGTTACGAAGAAATTAATCTCGTGCCAGGGACCCCATTCCCTTCCCACCCTTCCCACCAAGAAAAATAATTACTTCCCTTCCCCTTCTCTCCATGAAATATAGAAAAGTAATAAAGATGGTAACCTGGTTACATGCTACCCACACAGCGGTCACTACAATGGCAATACTAATGAGGAACAAATATTTTTGGCCTTACGATAAAATATTAATAAAGAAGTATTTTACGACTCTATTTCCTCTGATGAGAATTAAGCCATATTGCAAACCACGCTATGCCGTGTTTGAATTTTGTGACTGTTTTGTCAAAACTATTCGACACCAATCCTTGATTAATTCATTAAAATAAGTTAATCTCTCACCTGCAACCTCAAACGAGGTTACAGTAGAATTAATCCCATCCAGGGACAGGGGTTTACAAAGAAGTTAATCTCGTGCCAGGGACCCCTTCCCTGCCCATCCGGGGTTTACAAATAAATTAATCTCCTACCAGGGACCCTATTCCCTTCCCTCCATTCCCACCAAGATAAATAATTACTTCCCTTCCCCCTCCCTGCATGAAATATACAAAAGTAATAAAGATAGTAACCTGGTTACATGCTACCCACACAGCGGTCACTACAATGGCAATACTAATGAGGAACAAATATTTTTGCCCTTACGATAAAATATTAATTAAGAAGTATTTTACGACTCAATTTCCTCTGATGAGAATTAGGCCATATTGCAAACTTCGCTATGTCATGTTTGGATTTTATGACTGTTTTGTCAAAACTGTTCGACACCAATCCTTGATTAATTCATTAAAATAAGTTAATCTCTCACCTGCAACCTCAAACGAGGTTACAGTAGAATTAATCCCGTCCAGGGACAGGGGTTTACAAAGAAGTTAATCTCGTGCCAGGGACCCCTTCCCTGCCCACCCGGGGTTTACAAAGAAATTAATCTCGTGCCAGGGACACCATTCCCTTCCCTCCCTTCCCACCAAGAAAAATAATTACTTCCCTTCCCCTTCCCTCCATGAAATATACAAAAGTAATAAAGATGGTAATCTGGTTAGATCTAACCGACAATGTGATCACTAAAATGTCAATACTAAAAGAAAGAGACATCTTTAACCATATGCTAAAACAATGGTAAACGAAGTCTTTCACGACTCGATTACTTCGGATGAAATGTAGGTTATTTTGAAAACTACGCTAAAGTAGATAGAATTTCTTACCTTCGTTGGCAATAAGGTTTGAATAACCATCATATCGTGTTCCAATGTAAAGATTAGGGCAACAAAATTAAGTAAAATCTTTAGGGACACAACAGGGGTGGCTTTTCCGTCGGAAAGGCTTTGCAATCAACATCCCCAATTAATTTCGTGGTAGAGACAAAATACGTTTCCCTGCCCTCTAGTTGGAGTTTTGGCCTAAGTTGCATAGCTTGAATAGTATTTCTTGTCATTAACTTGTCACTCGCCTTTATACTAGTATTGTCGTACTGGGGCATATGAATGTCAGCTTATTCTTATTTGGGAAATTTAATAACAAACATGCATTTCGCTTGGAGACGTTCTACAATTACTCTAACAATCGAAGCTATATATATATTTGATTGTTTCTGTTATTGAAGATCTTCTCCAAGCCAAATGTATGTTTCTCATGTTTATAGTATATACTCCAAGTTAAATATCTATTTATATATATAAACGCGTGTGTGAGTGGGTCCATGAGCGAGGAAATTAACATTAATTTCACGTTCCGTTTATAATTGCTCAACAGCAATTACAACAGTTAATATTTGCATTCAAAGCAGTCGTTAATTACATGGTTTAAAGTCTTACTAAGCAGTTCTTGTGTTTCGATTCTTGCATATTGGATGGTTCAAATGGATCTTTTGTTACAATGCTACCATCTGAATTTGTTGAATGAAATATTGGTTTGTGATTGATCTTATACTAAAATATTAGTAAACGAAGATTTTCAAAACACAGTTTCATAGAATGAAATGTATTTCATTTTGAAAATTATGCTATGCTGTGTTTGAATATTGTGATTGTTTTTGTTAAAACTGTTCGACACAAATTCTTGATAAATTAATTAAAAGAAGTTAATGTCTCACCTGCAACCTCAGACGAGGTTACAGTAGAATTAATCCCATTCAGAGACAGGGGTTTACAAAGAAGTTAATTTCGTGCCAGGGACCCCTTCCCTGCCCACCCGGGGTTTACAAAGAAATTAATCTCGTGCCAGGGACCCCATTCCCTTCCCTCCCTTCCCACCAAGAAAAATAATTACTTCCCTTCCCCTTCCCTCCGTGAAATATACAAAAGTAATATAGATGGTAATCTTGTTACATCCAACCGACACTGTGGTCACTAAAATGTCAATACTAAAAGGAAGACACATCTTTAACCATATGCTAAAACAATGGTAAACGAAGTCTTTCACGACTCGATTACTTCGGATGAGATGTAGGTTATTTTGAAAACTAGGCTAGAGTAGATAGAATTTCTTACCTTCGTTGGCAATAACGTTTGAATAACCATCATATCGTGCTCCAATATAAAGATTAGGGCAACAAAATTAAGTAAAATCTTTAGGGACACAACAGGGGTGGCATTTCCGTCGGAAAGGTTTTGCAATCAACATCCCCATTAATTTCGTGGTAGAGACAAAATACGTTTCTCTGCCCTCTGGTTGGAGTTTTGGCCTAAGTTGCATTTCATTGACTTGTCACTCGCTTTTATACTAGTATTGTCGTACTGGGTCATATAAATGTCAGCTTATGTTTATTTGGGAAATTTAATAACAAACATGCATTTCCGTTGGAGACGTTCTACAATTACTGTAACAATCGAAGCTATATATATATTTGATTGTTTCTGTTATTGAAGATCTTCACCAAGCTAAATGTATGTTTCTCATGTTTATAGTATATACTCCAAGTTAAATATCTATTTATATATATATAAACGCGTGTGTGAGTGGGTCCATGAGCGAGGAAATTAACATTAATTTCACGTTCCGTTTATAATTGCTCAACAGCAATTACAACAGTTAATATTTGCATTCAAAGCAGTCGTTAATTACATGGTTTAAAGTCTTACTAAACAGTTCTTGTGTTTCGATTCTTGCATATTGGATGGTTCAAATGGATCTTTTGTTACAATGCTACCATCTGAATTTGGTGAATGAAATAATGGTTTGTGATTGATCTTATACTAAAATATTAGTAAACGAAGATTTTCAAAACACAGTTTCTTATAATGAAATGTATTTCATTTTGAAAATTATGCTATGCTGTGTTTGAATCTTGTGATTGTATTTGTTAAAACTGTTTGACACCAATTCTTGATAAATTAATTAAGAGAAGTTAATGTTTCACCTGAAACCTCAAACGAGGTTACAGTAGAATTAATCCCATTCAGAGACAGGGGTTTACAAAGAATTTAATCTCGTGCCAGGGACCCCTTCCCTGCCCACCCGGGGTTTACAAAGAAATTAATCTCGTGCCAGGGACCCCATTCCCTTCCCTCCCTTCCCACCAAGAAAAATAATTACTTCCCTTCCCCTTCCCCTTCCCTCCATGAAATATAGAAAAGTAATAAAGATGGTAACATGGTTACATGCTACCCACACAGCGGTCACTACAACGGCAATACTAATGAGGAACAAATACTTTTGACCTTACGATAAGATATTAATAAAAAAGTATTTCACGACTCAATTTCCTCTGATGAGAATTAGGCCATATTGCAAACCACGCTATGCCGTGTTTGAATTTTGTGACTGTTTTGTCAAAACTGTTCGACACCAATCCTTGATTAATTCATTAAAATACGTTAATCTCTCACCTGCAACCTCAAACGAGGTTACAGTAGAATTAATCCCATCCAGGGAGAGGGGTTTACAAAGAAGTTAATCTCGTGCCAGGGACCCCTTCCCTGCCCACCCGGGGTTTACAAAGAAATTAATCTCGTGCCAGGGACCCCAATCCCTTCCCTCCCTTCCCACCAAGAAAAATAATTACTTCCCTTCCCCTTCCCTCCATGAAATATTCAAAAGTAATAAAGATGGTAATCTGGTTACATCCAACCGACACTGTGGTCACTAAAATGTCAATACTAAAAGATAGAGACATCTTTAACCATATGCTAAAACAATGGTAAACGAAGTCTTTCACGACTCGATTACTTCGGATGAGATGTAGGTTATTTTGAAAACTACGCTAGAGTAGATAGAATTTCTTACCTTCGGTGGTAATAACGTTTTAAAAACCATCATATCGTGCTCCAATGTAAAGATTAGGGCAACAAAATTAAGTAAAATCTTTAGGGACACAACAGGGGTGGCTTTTCCGTCGGAAAGGTTTTGCAATCAACATCCCCATTAATTTCGTGGTAGAGACAAAATACGTTTCCCTGCCCTCTGTTTGGAGTTTTGGCCTAAGTTGCATGTCATTAACTTGTCACTCGCTTTTATACTAGTATAATCGTACTGCGGCATATGAATGTCAGCTTATGTTTATTTGGGAAATTTAATAACAAACATGCATTTCGCTTGGAGACGTTCTACAATTACTGTAACAATCGAAGCTATATATATATTTGATTGTTTCTGTTATTGAAGATCTTCTCCAAGAAAATTTATGTTTCTCATGTTTATAGTATGTACTCCAAATTAAATATCTATTTATATATATAAACTTTATATATATAAACGCGTGTGTGAGTGGGTCCATGAACGAGGAAATTAACATTAATTTCACGTTCCGTTTATAATTGCTCAACAGCAATTCCAACAGTTAATATTTGCATTTAAAGCAGTCGTTAATTACATGGTTTAAAGTCTCACTAAGCAGTTCCTGTGTTTCGATTCTTGCATATTGGATGGTTCAAATGGATCTTTTGATACAATGCTACCATCTGAATTTGGTGAACGAAATATTGGTTTGTGATTGATCTTATACTAAAATATTAGTAAACGAAGATTTTCAAAACACAGTTTCATAGGATGAAATGTATTTCATTTTGAAAATTATGCTATGCTGTGTTTGAATTTTGTGATTGTTTTTGTTAAAACTGTTCGACACCAATTCTTGATAAATTAATTAAAAGAAGTTAATGTCTCACCTGCAACCTCAGACGAGGTTACAGTAGAATTAATCCCATTCAGAGACAGGGGTTTACAAAGAATTTAATCTCGTGCCAGGGACCCCTTCCCTGCCCACCCGGAGTTTACAAAGTAATTAATCTCGTGCCAGGGACCCCGTTCCCTTCCCTCCCTTCCCACCAAGAAAAATAATTACTTCCCTTCCCCTTCCCTCCATGAAATATACAAAAGTAAAAAAGATGGTAATATGTTTACATCCAACCGACACTCTGGTCACTAAAATGGTAATACTAAAAGGAAGAAACATTTTTAACCTTATGCTAAAACAATGGTAAACGAAGTCTTTCACGACTGGATTACTTCGGATGAGATGTAGGTTATTTTGAAAACTACGCTAGAGTAGATAGAATTTCTTACCTTCGTTGGCAATAACGTTTGAATAACCATCATATCGTGCTCCAATGTAAAGATTAGGGCAACAATATTAAGTAAAATCTTTAGGGACACAACAGGGGTGGCTTTTCCGTCGGAAAGGCTTTGCAATCAACATCCCCAATTAATTTCGTGGTAGAGACAAAATACGTTTCCCTGCCCTCTAGTTGGAGTTTTGGCCTAAGTTGCATAGCTTGAATAGTATTTCTTGTCATTAACTTGTCACTCGGTTTTATACTAGTATTGTCGTACTGGGGCATATGAATGTCAGTTTATTCTTATTTGGGAAATTTAATAACAAACATGCATTTCGCTTGGAGACGTTCTACAATTACTGTAACAATCGAAGCTATATATATATTTGATTGTTTCTGTTATTGAAGATCTTCACCAAGCTAAATGTATGTTTCTCATGTTTATAGTATATACTCCAAGTTAAATATCTATTTATATATATAAACGCGTGTGTGAGTGGGTCCATGAGCGAGGAAATTAACATTAATTTCACGTTCCGTTTATAATTGCTCAACAGCAATTACAACAGTTAATATTTGCATTCAAAGCGGTCGTTAATTACATGGTTTAAAGTCTTACTAAGCAGTTCTTGTGTTTCGATTCTTGCATATTGGATGGTTCAAATGGATCTTTTGTTACAATGCTACCATCTGAATTTGGTGAATGAAATATTGGTTTGTGATTGATCTTATACTAAAATATTAGTAAACGAAGATTTTCAAAACACAGTTTCTTAGGGTGAAATGTATTTCATTTTGAAAATTATGCTATGCTCTGTTTGAATCTTGTGATTGTTTTTGTTAAAACTCTTCGACACCAATTCTTGATAAATTAATTAAGAGAAGTTAATGTCTCACCTGCAACCTCAAGCGAGGTTACAGTAGAATTAATCCCATTCAGAGACAGGGGTTTACAAAGAAATTAATCTCGTGCCAGGGACCCCTTCCCTGCCCACCCGGGGTTTACAAAGAAATTAATCTCGTGCCAGGGACCCCATTCCCTTCCCTCCCTTCCCACCAAGAAAAATAATTACTTCCCTTCCCCTTCCCTCCATGAAATATACAAAAGTAATATAGATGGTAATCTGGTTACATCCAACCGACACTGTGGTCACTAAAATGTCAATACTAAAAGGAAGAGACATCTTTAACCATATGCTAAAACAATGGTAAACGATGTCTTTCACGACTCGATTACTTCGGATGAGATGTAGGTTATTTTGAAAACTAGGCTAGAGTAGATAGAATTTCTCACCTTCGTTGGCAATAACGTTTGATTAACCATCATATCGTGCTCCAATGTAAAGATTAGGCAAGAAAATTAAGTAAAATCTTTAGGGACACAACAGGGGTGGCTTTTCCGTCGGAAAGGTTTTGCAATCAACATCCCCATTAATTTCGTGGTAGAGACAAAATACGTTTCCCTGTCCTCTGGTTGGAGTTTTGGACTAAGTTGCATTTCATTGACTTGTCACTCGCTTTTATACTAGTATTGTCGTACTGGGTCATATGAATGTCAGCTTATGTTTATTTGGGAAATTTAATAACAAACATGCATTTCGCTTGGAGACGTTCTACAATTACTGTAACAATCGAAGCTATATATATATTTGATTGTTTCTGTTATTGAAGATCTTCTCCAAGCCAAATGTATGTTTCTCATGTTTATAGTATATACTCCAAGTTAAATATCTATTTATATATATAAACGCGTGTGTGAGTGGGTCCATGAACGAGGAAATTAACATTAATTTCACGTTCCGTTTATAATTGCTCATCAGCAATTACAACAGTTAATATTAATATTTTGTGGTCGAGTGGTTAGCACATCGCGCTGCGACACCAAGGGTCCCGGGTTCGAATCCCGGTCGGGCTTGGTTGTTTGTGAATGTCCATTCATCAATTTCATCATTTCATCACTCATCCCCATCTTCGCAAATTAGCCAAGAGGCACAAAACGCGAAGTAAAATAAACTAAATCAAATCAAATCAAATCAAACAGTTAATATTTGCATTCAAAGCAGTCGTTAATTACATGGTTTAAAGTCTTACTAAGCAGTTCTTGTGTTTCGATTCTTGCATATTGGATTGTTCAAATGGATCTTTTGTTACAATGCTACCATCTGAATTTGGTGAATGAAATATTGATTTGTGATTGATCTTATACTAAAATATTAGTAAACGAAGATTTTCAAAACACAGTTTCTTAGGGTGAAATGTATTTCATTTTGAAAATTATGCTATGCTGTGTTTGAATCTTGTGATTGTTTTTTTAAAACTCTTCGACACCAATTCTTGATAAATTAATTAAGAGAAGTTAATGTCTCACCTGCAACCTCAAGCGAGGTTACAGTAGAATTAATCCCATTCAGAGACAGGGGTTTACAAAGAAATTAATCTCGTGCCAGGGACCCCTTCCCTGCCCACCCGGGGTTTACAAAGAAATTAATCTCGTGCCAGGGACCCCATTCCCTTCCCTCCCTTCCCACCAAGAAAAATAATTACTTCCCTTCCCCTTCCCTCCATGAAATATACAAAAGTAAAAAAGATGGTAATATGTTTACATCCAACCGACACTGTGGTCACTAAAATGTCAATACTAAAAGGAAGACACATCTTTAACCATATGCTAAAACAATGGTAAACGAAGTCTTTCACGACTCGATTACTTCTGATGAGATGTAGGTTATTTTGAAAACTAGGCTAGAGTAGATAGAATTTCTTACCTTCGTTGGCAATAAGGTTTGAATAACCATCATATCGTGCTCCAATGTAAAGATTAGGCAAGAAAATTAAGTAAAATCTTTAGGGACACAACAGGGGTGGCTTTTCCGTCGGAAAAGTTTTGCAATCAACATCTCCATTAATTTCGTGGTAGAGACAAAATACGTTTCCCTGCCCTCTGGTTGGAGTTTTGGCCTAAGTTGCATTTCATTGACTTGTCACTCGCTTTTATACTAGTATTGTCGTACTGGGTCATATGAATGTCAGCTTATGTCTATTTGGGAAATTTAATAACAAACATGCATTTCGCTTGGAGACGTTCTACAATTACTCTAACAATCGAAGCTATATATATATTTGATTGTTTCTGTTATTGAAGATCTTCTCCAAGGTAAATGTATGTTTCTCATGTTTATAGTATATACTCCAAGTTAAATATCTATTTATATATATAAACGCGTGTGTGAGTGGGTCCATGAACGAGGAAATTAACATTAATTTCACGTTCCGTTTATAATTGCTCAACAGCAATTACAACAGTTAATATTAATATTTTGTGGTCGAGTGGTTAGCACATCGCGCTGCGACACCAAGGGTCCCGGGTTCGAATCCCGGTCGGGCTTGGTTGTTTGTGAATGTCCATTCATCAATTTCATCATTTCATCACTCATCCCCATCTTCGCAAATTAGCCAAGAGGCACAAAACACGAAGTAAAATAAATTAAATCAAATCAAATCAAATCAAACAGTTAATATTTGCATTCAAAGCAGTCGTTAATTACATGGTTTAAAGTCTTACTTAGCAGTTCTTGTGTTTCGATTCTTGCATATTGGATGGTTCAAATGGATCTTTTGTTACAATGATACCATCTGAATTTGGTGAATGAAATATTGGTTTGTGATTGATCTTATACTAAAATATTAGTAAACGAAGATTTTCAAAACACAGTTTAATAGGATGAAATGTATTTCATTTTGAAAATTATGCTATGCTGTGTTTGAATTTTGTGATCGTTTTTGTTAAAACTGTTCGACACCAATTCTTGATAAATTAATTAAAAGAAGTTAATGTCTCACCTGCAACCTCAGAAGAGGTTACAGTAGAATTAATCCCATCCAGGGATAGGGGTTTACAAAGAAGTTAATCTCGTGCCAGGGACCCCTTCCCTGCCCTACCCGGGGTTTACAAGGAAATTAATCTCGTGCCAGGGACCCCATTCCCTTCCCTCCCTTCCCACCAAGAAAAATAATTGCTTCCCTTCCCCTTCCCTCCGTGAAATATACAAAAGTAATATAGATGGTAATCTGGTTACATCCAACCGACACTGTGGTCACTAAAATGTCAATACTAAAAGGAAGAGACATCTTTAACCATATGCTAAAACAATGGTAAACGAAGTCTTTCACGACTCGATTACTTCGGATGAGATGTAGGTTATTTTGAAAACTAGGCTAGAGTAGATAGAATTTCTCACCTTCGTTGGCAATAACGTTTGAATAACCATCATATCGTGCTCCAATGTAAAGATTAGGCAAGAAAATTAATTAAAATCTTTAGGGACACAACAGGGGTGGCTTTTCCGTCGGAAAGGTTTTGCAATCAACATCCCCATTAATTTCGTGGTAGAGACAAAATACGTTTCCCTGCCCTCTGGTTGGAGTTTTGTACTAAGTTGCATTTCATTGACTTGTCACTCGCTTTTATACTAGTATTGTCGTACTGGGTCATATGAATGTCAGCTTATGTTTATTTGGGAAATTTAATAACAAACATGCATTTCGCTTGGAGACGTTCTACAATTACTCTAACAATCGAAGCTATATATATATTTGATTGTTTCTGTTATTGAAGATCTTCTCCAAGCCAAATGTATGTTTCTCATGTTTATAGTATATACTCCAAGTTAAATATCTATTTATATATATAAACGCGTGTGTGAGTGGGTCCATGAACGAGGAAATTAACATTAATTTCACGTTCCGTTTATAATTGCTCAACAGCAATTACAACAGTTAATATTAATATTTTGTGGTCGAGTGGTTAGCACATCGCGCTGCGACACCAAGGGTCCCGGGTTCGAATCCCGGTCGGGCTTGGTTTGTTTGTGAATGTCCATTCATCAATTTCATCATTTCATCACTCATCCCCATCTTCGCAAATTAGCCAAGAGGCACAAAACGCGAAGTAAAATAAACTAAATCAAATCAAATCAAATCAAACAGTTAATATTTGCATTCAAAGCAGTCGTTAATTACATGGTTTAAAGTCTTACTAAGCAGTTCTTGTGTTTCGATTCTTGCATATTGGATGGTTCAAATGGATCTTTTGTTACAATGCTACCATCTGAATTTGGTGAATGAAATATTGATTTGTGATTGATCTTATACTAAAATATTAGTAAACGAAGATTTTCAAAACACAGTTTCTTAGGGTCAAATGTATTTCATTTTGAAAATTATGCTATGCTGTGTTTGAATCTTGTGATTGTTTTTGTTAAAACTCTTCGACACCAATTCTTGATAAATTAATTAAGAGAAGTTAATGTCTCACCTGCAACCTCAAGCGAGGTTACAGTGGAATTAATCCCATTCAGAGACAGGGGTTTACAAAGAAATTAATCTCGTGCCAGGGACCCCTTCCCTGCCCACCCGGGGTTTACAAATAAATTAATCTCGTGCCAGGGACCCCATTCCCTTCCTTCCCTTCCCACCAAGAAAAATAATTACTTCCCTTCCCCTTCCCTCCATGAAATATGGAAAAGTAATAAAGATGGTAACCTGGTTACATGCTACCCACACAGCGGTCACTACAATGGCAATACTAATGAGGAACAAATACTTTTGACCTTACGATAAAATATTAATAAAGAAATATTTCACGACTCAATTTCCTCTGATGAGAATTAGGCCATATTGCAAACCACGCTATGCCGTGTTTGAATTTTGTGACTGTTTTGTCAAAACTATTCGACACCAATCCTTGATTAATTCATTAAAATAAGTTAATCTCTCACCTGCAACCTCAAACGAGGTTACAGTAGAATTAATCCCATCCAGGGACAGGGGTTTACAAAGAAGTTAATCTCGTGCCAGGGACCCCTTCCCTGCCCACCCGGGGTTTACAAAGAAATTAATCTCGTGCCAGGAACCCCATTCCCTTCCCTCCCTTCCCACCAAGAAAAATAATTACTTCCCTTCCCCTTCCCTCCATGAAATATACAAAAGTAAAAAGATGGTAATATGTTTACATCCAACCGACACTCTGGTCACTAAAATGGTAATACTAAAAGGAAGAAACATTTTTAACCTTATGCTAAAACAATGGTAAACGAAGTCTTTCACGACTGGATTACTTGGGATGAGATGTAGGTTATTTTGAAAACTACGCTAGAGTAGATAGAATTTCTTACCTTCGTTGGCAATAACGTTTGAATAACCATCATATCGTGCTCCAATGTAAAGATTAGGGCAACAAAATTAAGTAAAATCTTTAGGGACACAACGGGGGTGGCTTTTCCGTCGGAAAGGCTTTGCAATCAACATCCCCAATTAATTTCGTGGTAGAGACAAAATACGTTTCCCTGCCCTCTAGTTGGAGTTTTGGCCTAAGTTGCATAGCTTGAATAGTATTTCTTGTCATTAACTTGTCACTCGCCTTTATACTAGTATTGTCGTACTGGGGCATATGAATGTCAGCTTATTCTTATTTGGGAAATTTAATAACAAACATGCATTTCGCTTGGAGACGTTCTACAATTACTGTAACAATCGAAGCTATATATATATTTGATTGTTTCTGTTATTGAAGATCTTCACCATGCTAAATGTATGTTTCTCATGTTTATAGTATATACTCCAAGTTAAATATCTATTTATATATATAAACGCGTGTGTGAGTGGGTCCATGAGCGAGGAAATTAACATTAATTTCACGTTCCGTTTATAATTGCTCAACAGCAATTACCACAGTTAATATTTGCATTCAAAGCAGTCGTTAATTACATGGTTTAAAGTCTTACTAAGCAGTTCTTGTGTTTCGATTCTTGCATATTGGATGGTTCAAATGGATCTTTTGTTACAATGCTACCATCTGAATTTGTTGAATGAAATATTGGTTTGTGATTGATCTTATACTAAAATATTAGTAAACGAAGATTTTCAAAACACAGTTTCGTAGAATGAAATGTATTTCATTTTGAAAATTATGCTATGCTGTGTTTGAATATTGTGATTGTTTTTGTTAAAACTGTTCGACACCAATTCTTGATAAATTAATTAAAAGAAGTTAATGTCTCACCTGCAACCTCAGACGAGGTTACAGTAGAATTAATCCCATTCAGAGACAGGGGTTTACAAAGAAGTTAATCTCGTGCCAGGGACCCCTTCCCTGCCCACCCGGGGTTTACAAAGAAATTAATCTCGTGCCAGGGACCCCATTCCCTTCCCTCCCTTCCCACCAAGAAAAATAATTACTTCCCTTCCCCTTCCCTCCATGAAATATATAAAAGTAAAAAAGATGGTAATATGTTTACATCCAACCGACACTCTGGTCACTAAAATGGTAATACTAAAAGGAAGAAACATTTTTAACCCTATGCTAAAACAATGGTAAACGAAGTCTTTCACGACTGGATTACTTCTGAAGAGATGTAGGTTATTTTGAAAACTAGGCTAGAGTAGATAGAATTTCATACCTTCGTTGGCAATAAGGTTTTAATAACCATCATAACCTTGGTTGTTTGTGAATGTCCATTCATCAATTTCATCATTTCATCACTCATCCCCATCTTCGCAAATTAGCCAAGAGGCACAAAACGCGAAGTAAAATAAACTAAATCAAATCAAATCAAATCAAACAGTTAATATTTGCATTCAAAGCAGTCGTTAATTACATGGTTTAAAGTCTTACTAAGCAGTTCTTGTGTTTCGATTCTTGCATATTGGATGGTTCAAATGGATCTTTTGTTACAATGCTACCATCTGAATTTGGTGAATGAAATATTGGTTTGTGATTGATCTTATACTAAAATATTAGTAAACGAAGATTTTCAAAACACAGTTTCATAGGATGAAATGTATTTCATTTTGAAAATTATGCTATGCTGTGTTTGAATTTTGTGATTGTTTTTGTTAAAACTGTTCGACACCAATTCTTGATAAATTAATTAAAAGAAGTTAATGTCTCACCTGCAACCTCAGACGAGGTTACAGTAGAATTAATCCCATTCAGAGACAGGGGTTTACAAAGAAGTTAATCTCGTGCCAGGGACCCCTTCCCTGCCCACCCGGGGTTTACAAAGAAATTAATCTCGTGCCAGGGACCCCATTCCCTTCCCTCCCTTCCCACCAAGAAAAATAATTACTTCCCTTCCCCTTCCCTCCATGAAATATACAAAAGTAAAAAAGATGGTAATATGTTTACATCCAACCGACACTGTGGTCACTAAAATGTCAATACTAAAAGGAATACACATCTTTAACCATATGCAAAAACAATGGTAAACGAAGTCTTTCACGACTCGATTACTTCTGATGAGATGTAGGTTATTTTGAAAACTAGGCTAGAGTAGATAGAATTTCTTACCTTCGTTGGCATTAAGGTTTGAATAACCATCATATCGTGCTCCAATGTAAAGATTAGGCAAGAAAATTAAGTAAAATCTTTAGGGACACAACAGGGGTGGCTTTTCCGTCGGAAAGGTTTTGCAATCAACATCTCCATTAATTTCGTGGTAGAGACAAAATACGTTTCCCTGCCCTCTGGTTGGAGTTTTGGCCTAAGTTGCATTTCATTGACTTGTCACTCGCTTTTATACTAGTATTGTCGTACTGGGTCATATGAATGTCAGCTTATGTCTATTTGGGAAATTTAATAACAAACATGCATTTCGCTTGGAGACGTTCTACAATTACTCTAACAATCGAAGCTATATATATATTTGATTGTTTCTGTTATTGAAGATCTTCTCCAAGCCAAATGTATGTTTCTCATGTTTATAGTATATACTCCAAGTTAAATATCTATTTATATATATAAACGCGTGTGTGAGTGGGTCCATGAACGAGGAAATTAACATTAATTTCACGTTCCGTTTATAATTGCTCAACAGCAATTACAACACTTAATATTAATATTTTGTGGTCGAGTGGTTAGCACATCGCGCTGCGACACCAAGGGTCCCGGGTTCGAATCCCGGTCGGGCTTGGTTGTTTGTGAATGTCCATTCATCAATTTCATCATTTCATCACTCATCCCCATCTTCGCAAATTAGCCAAGAGGCACAAAACGCGAAGTAAAATAAACTAAATCAAATCAAATCAAATCAAACAGTTAATATTTGCATTCAAAGCAGTCGTTAATTACATGGTTTAAAGTCTTACTTAGCAGTTCTTGTGTTTCGATTCTTGCATATTGGATGGTTCAAATGGAACTTTTGTTACAATGCTACCATCTGAATTTGGTGAATGAAATATTGGTTTGTGATTGATCTTATACTAAAATATTAGTAAACGAAGATTTTCAAAACACAGTTTCTTAGGGTGAAATGTATTTCATTTTGAAAATTATGCTATGCTGTGTTTGAATCTTGTGATTGTTTTTGTTAAAACTCTTCGACACCAATTCTTGATAAATTAATTAAGAGAAGTTAATGTCTCACCTGCAACCTCAAGCGAGGTTACAGTAGAATTAATCCCATTCAGAGACAGGGGTTTACAAAGAAATTAATCTCGTGCCATGGACCCCTTCCCTGCCCACCCGGGGATTACAAAGAATTTAATCTCGTGCCAGGGACCCCATTCCCTTCCTTCCCTTCCCACCAAGAAAAATAATTACTTCCCTTCCCCTTCCCTAAATGAAATATAGAAAAGTAATAAAGATGGTAACCTGGTTACATGCTACCCACAAAGCGGTCACTACAATGGCAATACTAATGAGGAACAAATACTTTTGACCTTACGATAAAATATTAATAAAGAATTATTTCACGACTCAATTTCCTCTGATGAGAATTAGGCCATATTGCCAACCACGCTATGCCGTGTTTGAATTTTGTGACTGTTTTGTCAAAACTGTTCGACACCAATCCTTGATTAATTCATTAAAATAAATTAATCTCTCACCTGCAACCTCAAACGAGGTTACAGTAGAATTAATCCCATCCAGGGACAGGGGTTTACAAAGAAGTTAATCTCGTGCCAGGGACCCCTTCCCTGCCCACCCGGGGTTTACAAAGAAATTAATCTCGTGCCAGGGACCCCATTCCCTTCCCTCCCTTCCCACCAAGAAAAATAATTACTTCCCTTCCCCTTCCCTCCGTGAAATATACAAAAGTAATATAGATGGTAATCTGGTTACATCTAACCGACACTGTGGTCACTAAAATGTCAATACTAAAAGGAAGAGACATCTTTAACCATATGCTAAAACAATGGTAAACGAAGTCTTTCACGACTCGATTACTTCGGATGAGATGTAGGTTATTTTGAAAACTAGGCTAGAGTAGATAGAATTTCTCACCTTCGTTGGCAATAACGTTTGAATAACCATCATATCGTGCTCCAATGTAAAGATTAGGCAAGAAAATTAAGTAAAATCTTTAGGGCCACAACAGGGGTGGCTTTTCCGTCGGAAAGGTTTTTCAATCAACATCCCCATTAATTTCGTGGTAGAGACAAAATACGTTTCCCTGCCCTCTGGTTGGAGTTTTGGACTAAGTTGCATTTCATTGACTTGTCACTCGCTTTTATACTAGTATTGTCGTACTGGGTCATATGAATGTCAGCTTATGTTTATTTGGGAAATTTAATAACAAACATGCATTTCGCTTGGAGACGTTCTACAATTACTCTAACAATCGAAGCTATATATATATTTGATTGTTTCTGTTATTGAAGATCTTCTCCAAGCCAAATGTATGTTTCTCATGTTTATAGTATATACTCCAAGTTAAATATCTATTTATATATATAAACGCGTGTGTGAGTGGGTCCATGAACGAGGAAATTAACATTAATTTCACGTTCCGTTTATAATTGCTCAACAGCAATTACAACAGTTAATATTAATATTTTGTGGTCGAGTGGTTAGCACATCGCGCTGCGACACCAAGGGTCCCGGGTTCGAATCCCGGTCGGGCTTGGTTGTTTGTGAATGTCCATTCATCAATTTCATCATTTCATCACTCATCCCCATCTTCGCAAATTAGCCAAGAGGCACAAAACGCGAAGTAAAATAAACTAAATCAAATCAAATCAAATCAAACAGTTAATATTTGCATTCAAAGCAGTCGTTAATTACATGGTTTAAAGTCTTACTAAGCAGTTCTTGTGTTTCGATTCTTGCATATTGGATGGTTCAAATGGATCTTTTGTTACAATGCTACCATCTGAATTTGGTGAATGAAATATTGATTTGTGATTGATCTTATACTAAAATATTAGTAAACGAAGATTTTCAAAACACAGTTTCTTAGGGTGAAATGTATTTCATTTTGAAAATTATGCTATGCTGTGTTTGAATCTTGTGATTGTTTTTGTTAAAACTCTTCGACACCAATTCTTGATAAATTAATTAAGAGAAGTTAATGTCTCACCTGCAACCTCAAGCGAGGTTACAGTAGAATTAATCCCATTCAGAGACAGGGGTTTACAAAGAAATTAATCTCGTGCCAGTGACCCCTTCCCTGCCCACCCGGGGTTTACAAAGAAATTAATCTCGTGCCAGGGACCCCAGTCCCTTCCTTCCCTTCCCACCAAGAAAAATAATTACTTCCCTTCCCCTTCCCTCCATGAAATATAGAAAAGTAATAAAGATGGTAACCTGGTTACATGCTACCCACACAGCGGTCACTACAATGGCAATACTAATGAGGAACAAATACTTTTGACCTTACGATAAAATATTAATAAAGAAATATTTCACGACTCAATTTCCTCTGATGAGAATTAGGCCATATTGCAAACCACGCTATGCCGTGTTTGAATTTTGTGACTGTTTTGTCAAAACTATTCGACACCAATCCTTGATTAATTCATTAAAATAAGTTAATCTCTCACCTGCAACCTCAAACGAGGTTACAGTAGAATTAATCCCATCCAGGGACAGGGGTTTACAAAGAAGTTAATCTCGTGCCAGGGACCCCTTCCCTGCCCACCCGGGGTTTACAAAGAAATTAATCTCGTGCCAGGGACCCCATTCCCTTCCCTCCCTTCCCACCAAGAAAAATAATTACTTCCCTTCCCCTTCCCTCCATGAAATATACAAAAGTAAAAAAGATGGTAATATGTTTACATCCAACCGACACTCTGGTCACTAAAATGGTAATACTAAAAGGAAGAAACATTTTTAACCTTATGCTAAAACAATGGTAAACGAAGACTTTCACGACTGGATTACTTGGGATGAGATGTAGGTTATTTTGAAAACTACGCTAGAGTAGATAGAATTTCTTACCTTCGTTGGCAATAACGTTTGAATAACCATCATATCGTGCTCCAATGTAAAGATTAGGGCAACAAAATTAAGTAAAATCTTTAGGGACACAACAGGGGTGGCTTTTCCGTCGGAAAGGCTTTGCAATCAACATCCCCAATTAATTTCGTGGTAGAGACAAAATACGTTTCCCTGCCCTCTAGTTGGAGTTTTGGCCTAAGTTGCATAGCTTGAATAGTATTTCTTGTCATTAACTTGTCACTCGCCTTTATACTAGTATTGTCGTACTGGGGCATATGAATGTCAGCTTATTCTTATTTGGGAAATTTAATAACAAACATGCATTTCGCTTGGAGACGTTCTACAATTACTGTAACAATCGAAGCTATATATATATTTGATTGTTTCTGTTATTGAAGATCTTCACCAAGCTAAATGTATGTTTCTCATGTTTATAGTATATACTCCAAGTTAAATATCTATTTATATATATAAACGCGTGTGTGAGTGGGTCCATGAGCGAGGAAATTAACATTAATTTCACGTTCCGTTTATAATTGCTCAACAGCAATTACAACAGTTAATATTTGCATTCAAAGCAGTCGTTAATTACATGGTTTAAAGTCTTACTAAGCAGTTCTTGTGTTTCGATTCTTGCATATTGGATGGTTCAAATGGATCTTTTGTTACAATGCTACCATCTGAATTTGTTGAATGAAATATTGGTTTGTGATTGATCTTATACTAAAATATTAGTAAACGAAGATTTTCAAAACACAGTTTCTTAGGGTGAAATGTATTTCATTTTGAAAATTATGCTATGCTGTGTTTGAATCTTGTGATTGTTTTTGTTAAAACTCTTCGACACCAATTCTTGATAAATTAATTAAGAGAAGTTAATGTCTCACCTGCAACCTCAAGCGAGGTTACAGTAGAATTAATCCCATTCAGAGACAGGGGTTTACAAAGAAATTAATCTCGTGCCATGGACCCCTTCCCTGCCCACCCGGGGATTACAAAGAATTTAATCTCGTGCCAGGGACCCCATTCCCTTCCTTCCCTTCCCACCAAGAAAAATAATTACTTCCCTTCCCCTTCCCTAAATGAAATATAGAAAAGTAATAAAGATGGTAACCTGGTTACATGCTACCCACAAAGCGGTCACTACAATGGCAATACTAATGAGGAACAAATACTTTTGACCTTACGATAAAATATTAATAAAGAATTATTTCACGACTCAATTTCCTCTGATGAGAATTAGGCCATATTGCCAACCACGCTATGCCGTGTTTGAATTTTGTGACTGTTTTGTCAAAACTGTTCGACACCAATCCTTGATTAATTCATTAAAATAAATTAATCTCTCACCTGCAACCTCAAACGAGGTTACAGTAGAATTAATCCCATCCAGGGACAGGGGTTTACAAAGAAGTTAATCTCGTGCCAGGGACCCCTTCCCTGCCCACCCGGGGTTTACAAAGAAATTAATCTCGTGCCAGGGACCCCATTCCCTTCCCTCCCTTCCCACCAAGAAAAATAATTACTTCCCTTCCCCTTCCCTCCGTGAAATATACAAAAGTAATATAGATGGTAATCTGGTTACATCTAACCGACACTGTGGTCACTAAAATGTCAATACTAAAAGGAAGAGACATCTTTAACCATATGCTAAAACAATGGTAAACGAAGTCTTTCACGACTCGATTACTTCGGATGAGATGTAGGTTATTTTGAAAACTAGGCTAGAGTAGATAGAATTTCTCACCTTCGTTGGCAATAACGTTTGAATAACCATCATATCGTGCTCCAATGTAAAGATTAGGCAAGAAAATTAAGTAAAATCTTTAGGGCCACAACAGGGGTGGCTTTTCCGTCGGAAAGGTTTTGCAATCAACATCCCCATTAATTTCGTGGTAGAGACAAAATACGTTTCCCTGCCCTCTGGTTGGAGTTTTGGACTAAGTTGCATTTCATTGACTTGTCACTCGATTTTATACTAGTATTGTCGTAATGGGTCATATGAATGTCAGCTTATGTTTATTTGGGAAATTTAATAACAAACATGCATTTCGCTTGGAGACGTTCTACAATTACTCTAACAATCGAAGCTATATATATATTTGATTGTTTCTGTTATTGAAGATCTTCTCCAAGCCAAATGAATGTTTCTCATGTTTATAGTATATACTCCAAGTTAAATATCTATTTATATATATAAACGCGTGTGTGAGTGGGTCCATGAACGAGGAAATTAACATTAATTTCACGTTCCGTTTATAATTGCTCAACAGCAATTACAACAGTTAATATTAATATTTTGTGGTCGAGTGGTTAGCACATCGCGCTGCGACACCAAGGGTCCCGGGTTCGAATCCCGGTCGGGCTTGGTTGTTTGTGAATGTCCATTCATCAATTTCATCATTTCATCACTCATCCCCATCTTCGCAAATTAGCCAAGAGGCACAAAACGCGAAGTAAAATAAACTAAATCAAATCAAATCAAATCAAACAGTTAATATTTGCATTCAAAGCAGTCGTTAATTACATGGTTTAAAGTCTTACTAAGCAGTTCTTGTGTTTCGATTCTTGCATATTGGATGGTTCAAATGGATCTTTTGTTACAATGCTACCATCTGAATTTGGTGAATGAAATATTGATTTGTGATTGATCTTATACTAAAATATTAGTAAACGAAGATTTTCAAAACACAGTTTCTTAGGGTGAAATGAATTTCATTTTGAAAATTATGCTATGCTGTGTTTGAATCTTGTGATTGTTTTTGTTAAAACTCTTCGACACCAATTCTTGATAAATTAATTAAGAGAAGTTAATGTCTCACCTGCAACCTCAAGCGAGGTTACAGTAGAATTAATCCCATTCAGAGACAGGGGTTTACAAAGAAATTAATCTCGTGCCAGGGACCCCTTCCCTGCCCACCCGGGGTTTACAAAGAAATTAATCTCGTGCCAGGGACCCCAGTCCCTTCCTTCCCTTCCCACCAAGAAAAATAATTACTTCCCTTCCCCTTCCCTCCATGAAATATAGAAAAGTAATAAAGATGGTAACCTGGTTACATGCTACCCACACAGCGGTCACTACAATGGCAATACTAATGAGGAACAAATACTTTTGACCTTACGATAAAATATTAATAAAGAAATATTTCACGACTCAATTTCCTCTGATGAGAATTAGGCCATATTGCAAACCACGCTATGCCGTGTTTGAATTTTGTGACTGTTTTGTCAAAACTATTCGACACCAATCCTTGATTAATTCATTAAAATAAGTTAATCTCTCACCTGCAACCTCAAACGAGGTTACAGTAGAATTAATCCCATCCAGGGACAGGGGTTTACAAAGAAGTTAATCTCGTGCCAGGGACCCCTTCCCTGCCCACCCGGGGTTTACAAAGAAATTAATCTCGTGCCAGGGACCCCATTCCCTTCCCTCCCTTCCCACCAAGAAAAATAATTACTTCCCTTCCCCTTCCCTCCATGAAATATACAAAAGTAAAAAAGATGGTAATATGTTTACATCCAACCGACACTCTGGTCACTAAAATGGTAATACTAAAAGGAAGAAACATTTTTAACCTTATGCTAAAACAATGGTAAACGAAGACTTTCACGACTGGATTACTTGGGATGAGATGTAGGTTATTTTGAAAACTACGCTAGAGTAGATAGAATTTCTTACCTTCGTTGGCAATAACGTTTGAATAACCATCATATCGTGCTCCAATGTAAAGATTAGGGCAACAAAATTAAGTAAAATCTTTAGGGACACAACAGGGGTGGCTTTTCCGTCGGAAAGGCTTTGCAATCAACATCCCCAATTAATTTCGTGGTAGAGACAAAATTAGTTTCCCTGCCCTCTAGTTGGAGTTTTGGCCTAAGTTGCATAGCTTGAATAGTATTTCTTGTCATTAACTTGTCACTCGCCTTTATACTAGTATTGTCGTACTGGGGCATATGAATGTCAGCTTATTCTTATTTGGGAAATTTAATAACAAACATGCATTTCGCTTGGAGACGTTCTACAATTACTGTAACAATCGAAGCTATATATATATTTGATTGTTTCTGTTATTGAAGATCTTCACCAAGCTAAATGTATGTTTCTCATGTTTATAGTATATACTCCAAGTTAAATATCTATTTATATATATAAACGCGTGTGTGAGTGGGTCCATGAGCGAGGAAATTAACATTAATTTCACGTTCCGTTTATAATTGCTCAACAGCAATTACAACAGTTAATATTTGCATTCAAAGCAGTCGTTAATTACATGGTTTAAAGTCTTACTAAGCAGTTCTTGTGTTTCGATTCTTGCATATTGGATGGTTCAAATGGATCTTTTGTTACAATGCTACCATCTGAATTTGTTGAATGAAATATTGGTTTGTGATTGATCTTATACTAAAATATTAGTAAACGAAGATTTTCAAAACACAGTTTCATAGAATGAAATGTATTTCATTTTGAAAATTATGCTATGCTGTGTTTGAATATTGTGATTGTTTTTGTTAAAACTGTTCGACACCAATTCTTGATAAATTAATTAAAAGAAGTTAATGTCTCACCTGCAACCTCAGACGAGGTTACAGTAGAATTAATCCCATTCAGAGACAGGGGTTTACAAAGAAGTTAATCTCGTGCCAGGGACCCCTTCAATGCCCACCCGGGGTTTACAAAGAAATTAATCTCGTGCCAGGGACCCCATTCCCTTCCTTCCCTTCCCACCAAGAAAAATAATTACTTCCCTTCCCCTTCCCTCCATGAAATATAGAAAAGTAATAAAGATGGTAACCTGGTTACATGCTACCCACAAAGCGGTCACTACAATGGCAATACTAATGAGGAACAAATACTTTTGACCTTACGATAAAATATTAATAAAGAATTATTTCACGACTCAATTTCCTCTGATGAGAATTAGGCCATATTGCCAACCACGCTATGCCGTGTTTGAATTTTGTGACTGTTTTGTCAAAACTGTTCGACACCAATCCTTGATTAATTCATTAAAATAAATTAATCTCTCACCTGCAACCTCAAACGAGGTTACAGTAGAATTAATCCCATCCAGGGACAGGGGTTTACAAAGAAGTTAATCTCGTGCCAGGGACCCCTTCCCTGCCCTACCCGGGGTTTACAAATAAATTAATCTCGTGCCAGGGACCCCATTCCCTTCCCTCCCTTCCCACCAAGAAAAATAATTACTTCCCTTCCCCTTCCCTCCGTGAAATATACAAAAGTAATATAGATGGTAATCTGGTTACATCTAACCGACACTGTGGTCACTAAAATGTCAATACTAAAGGGAAGAGACATCTTTAACCATATGCTAAAACAATGGTAAACGAAGTCTTTCACGACTCGATTACTTCGGATGAGATGTAGGTTATTTTGAAAACTAGGCTAGAGTAGATAGAATTTCTCACCTTCGTTGGCAATAAGTTTTGAATAACCATCATATCGTGCTCCAATGTAAAGATTAGGCAAGAAAATTAAGTAAAATCTTTAGGGACACAACAGGGGTGGCTTTTCCGTCGGAAAGGTTTTGCAATCAACATCCCCATTAATTTCGTGGTAGAGACAAAATACGTTTCCCTGCCCTCTGGTTGGAGTTTTGGACTAAGTTGCATTTCATTGACTTGTCACTCGCTTTTATACTAGTATTGTCGTACTGGGTCATATGAATGTCAGCTTATGTTTATTTGGGAAATTTAATAACAAACATGCATTTCGCTTGGAGACGTTCTACAATTACTCTAACAATCGAAGCTATATATATATTTGATTGTTTCTGTTATTGAAGATCTTCTCCAAGCCAAATGTATGTTTCTCATGTTTATAGTATATACTCCAAGTTAAATATCTATTTATATATATAAACGCGTGTGTGAGTGGGTCCATGAACGAGGAAATTAACATTAATTTCACGTTCCGTTTATAATTGCTCAACAGCAATTACAACAGTTAATATTAATATTTTGTGGTCGAGTGGTTAGCACATCGCGCTGCGACACCAAGGGTCCCGGGTTCGAATCCCGGTCGGGCTTGGTTGTTTGTGAATGTCCATTCATCAATTTCATCATTTCATCACTCATCCCCATCTTCGCAAATTAGCCAAGAGGCACAAAACGCGAAGTAAAATAAACTAAATCAAATCAAATCAAATCAAACAGTTAATATTTGCATTCAAAGCAGTCGTTAATTACATGGTTTAAAGTCTTACTAAGCAGTTCTTGTGTTTCGATTCTTGCATATTGGATGGTTCAAATGGATCTTTTGTTACAATGCTACCATCTGAATTTGGTGAATGAAATATTGATTTGTGATTGATCTTATACTAAAATATTAGTAAACGAAGATTTTCAAAACACAGTTTCTTAGGGTGAAATGTATTTCATTTTGAAAATTATGCTATGCTGTGTTTGAATCTTGTGATTGTTTTTGTTAAAACTCTTCGACACCAATTCTTGATAAATTAATTAAGAGAAGTTAATGTCTCACCTGCAACCTCAAGCGAGGTTACAGTAGAATTAATCCCATTCAGAGACAGGGGTTTACAAAGAAATTAATCTCGTGCCAGGGACCCCTTCCCTGCCCACCCGGGGTTTACAAAGAAATTAATCTCGTGCCAGGGACCCCAGTCCCTTCCTTCCCTTCCCACCAAGAAAAATAATTACTTCCCTTCCCCTTCCCTCCATGAAATATAGAAAAGTAATAAAGATGGTAACCTGGTTACATGCTACCCACACAGCGGTCACTACAATGGCAATACTAATGAGGAACAAATACTTTTGACCTTACGATAAAATATTAATAAAGAAATATTTCACGACTCAATTTCCTCTGATGAGAATTAGGCCATATTGCAAACCACGCTATGCCGTGTTTGAATTTTGTGACTGTTTTGTCAAAACTATTCGACACCAATCCTTGATTAATTCATTAAAATAAGTTAATCTCTCACCTGCAACCTCAAACGAGGTTACAGTAGAATTAATCCCATCCAGGGACAGGGGTTTACAAAGAAGTTAATCTCGTGCCAGGGACCCCTTCCCTGCCCACCCGGGGTTTACAAAGAAATTAATCTCGTGCCAGGGACCCCATTCCCTTCCCTCCCTTCCCACCAAGAAAAATAATTACTTCCCTTCCCCTTCCCTCCATGAAATATACAAAAGTAAAAAATATGGTAATATGTTTACATCCAACCGACACTCTGGTCACTAAAATGGTAATACTAAAAGGAAGAAACATTTTTAACCTTATGCTAAAACAATGGTAAACGAAGTCTTTCACGACTGGATTACTTGGGATGAGATGTTGGTTATTTTGAAAACTACGCTAGAGTAGATAGAATTTCTTACCTTCGTTGGCAATAACGTTTGAATAACCATCATATCGTGCTCCAATGTAAAGATTAGGGCAACAAAATTAAGTAAAATCTTTAGGGACACAACAGGGGTGGCTTTTCCGTCGGAAAGGCTTTGCAATCAACATCCCCAATTAATTTCGTGGTAGAGACAAAATACGTTTCCTGCCCTCTAGTTGGAGTTTTGGCCTAAGTTGCATAGCTTGAATAGTATTTCTTGTCATTAACTTGTCACTCGCCTTTATACTAGTATTGTCGTACTGGGGCATATGAATGTCAGCTTATTCTTATTTGGGAAATTTAATAACAAACATGCATTTCGCTTGGAGACGTTCTACAATTACTGTAACAATCGAAGCTATATATATATTTGATTGTTTCTGTTATTGAAGATCTTCACCAAGCTAAATGTATGTTTCTCATGTTTATAGTATATACTCCAAGTTAAATATCTATTTATATATATAAACGCGTGTGTGAGTGGGTCCATGAGCGAGGAAATTAACATTAATTTCACGTTCCGTTTATAATTGCTCAACAGCAATTACAACAGTTAATATTTGCATTCAAAGCAGTCGTTAATTACATGGTTTAAAGTCTTACTAAGCAGTTCTTGTGTTTCGATTCTTGCATATTGGATGGTTCAAATGGATCTTTTGTTACAATGCTACCATCTGAATTTGTTGAATGAAATATTGGTTTGTGATTGATCTTATACTAAAATATTAGTAAACGAAGATTTTCAAAACACAGTTTCATAGAATGAAATGTATTTCATTTTGAAAATTATGCTATGCTGTGTTTGAATATTGTGATTGTTTTTGTTAAAACTGTTCGACACCAATTCTTGATAAATTAATTAAAAGAAGTTAATGTCTCACCTGCAACCTCAGACGAGGTTACAGTAGAATTAATCCCATTCAGAGACAGGGGTTTACAAAGAAGTTAATCTCGTGCCAGGGACCCCTTCCCTGCCCACCCGGGGTTTACAAAGAAATTAATCTCGTGCCAGGGACCCCATTCCCTTCCCTCCCTTCCCACCAAGAAAAATAATTACTTCCCTTCCCCTTCCCTCCATGAAATATGGAAAAGTAAAAAAGATGGTAATATGTTTACATCCAACCGACACTCTGGTCACTAAAATGGTAATACTAAGAGGAAGAAACATTTTTAACCTTACGCTAAAACAATGGTAAACGAAGTCTTTCACGACTGGAATTACTTCTGAAGAGATGTAGGTTATTTTGAAAACTAGGCTAGAGTAGATAGAATTTCATACCTTCGTTGGCAATAAGGTTTGAATAACCATCATAACCTTGGTTGTTTGCGAATGTCCATTCATCAATTTCATCATTTCATCACTCATCCCCATCTTCGCAAATTAGCCAAGAGGCACAAAACGCGAAGTAAAATAAACTAAATCAAATCAAATCAAACAGTTAATATTTGCATTCAAAGCAGTCGTTAATTACATGGTTTAAAGTCTTACTAAGCAGTTCTTGTGTTTCGATTCTTGCATATTGGATGGTTCAAATGGATCTTTTGTTACAATGCTACCATCTGAATTTGGTGAATGAAATATTGGTTTGTGATTGATCTTATACTAAAATATTAGTAAACGAAGATTTTCAAAACACAGTTTCATAGGATGAAATGTATTTCATTTTGAAAATTATGCTATGCTGTGTTTGAATTTTGTGATTGTTTTTGTTAAAACTGTTCGACACCAATTCTTGATAAATTAATTAAAAGAAGTTAATGTCTCACCTGCAACCTCAGACGAGGTTACAGTAGAATTAATCCCATTCAGAGACAGGGGTTTACAAAGAAGTTAATCTCGTGCCAGGGACCCCTTCCCTGCCCACCCGGGGTTTACAAAGAAATTAATCTCGTGCCAGGGACCCCATTCCCTTCCCTCCCTTCCCACCAAGAAAAATAATTACTTCCCTTCCCCTTCCCTCCATGAAATATACAAAAGTAAAAAAGATGGTAATATGTTTACATCCAACCGACACTGTGGTCACTAAAATGTCAATACTAAAAGGAAGACACATCTTTAACCATATGCTAAAACAATGGTAAACGAAGTCTTTCACGACTCGATTACTTCGGATGAGATGTAGGTTATTTTGAAAACTAGGCTAGAGTAGATAGAATTTCTTACCTTCGTTGGCAATAAGGTTTGAATAACCATCATATCGTGCTCCAATGTAAAGATTAGGCAAGAAAATTAAGTAAAATCTTTAGGGACACAACAGGGGTTGCTTTTCCGTCGGAAAGGTTTTGCAATCAACATCTCCATTAATTTCGTGGTAGAGACAAAATACGTTTCCCTGCCCTCTGGTTGGAGTTTTGGCCTAAGTTGCATTTCATTGACTTGTCACTCGCTTTTATACTAGTATTGTCGTACTGGGTCATATGAATGTCAGCTTATGTCTATTTGGGAAATTTAATAACAAACATGCATTTCGCTTGGAGACGTTCTACAATTACTCTAACAATCGAAGCTATATATATATTTGATTGTTTCTGTTATTGAAGATCTTCTCCAAGCCAAATGTATGTTTCTCATGTTTATAGTATATACTCCAAGTTAAATATCTATTTATATATATAAACGCGTGTGTGAGTGGGTCCATGAACGAGGAAATTAACATTAATTTCACGTTCCGTTTATAATTGCTCAACAGCAATTACAACAGTTAATATTAATATTTTGTGGTCGAGTGGTTAGCACATCGCGCTGCGACACCAAGGGTCCCGGGTTCGAATCCCGGTCGGGCTTGGTTGTTTGTGAATGTCCATTCATCAATTTCATCATTTCATCACTCATCCCCATCTTCGCAAATTAGCCAAGAGGCACAAAACGCGAAGTAAAATAAACTAAATCAAATCAAATCAAATCAAACAGTTAATATTTGCATTCAAAGCAGTCGTTAATTACATGGTTTAAAGTCTTACTTAGCAGTTCTTGTGTTTCGATTCTTGCATATTGGATGGTTCAAATGGATCTTTTGTTACAATGCTACCATCTGAATTTGGTGAATGAAATATTGGTTTGTGATTGATCTTATACTAAAATATTAGTAAACGAAGATTTTCAAAACACAGTTTCTTAGGGTGAAATGTATTTCATTTTGAAAATTATGCTATGCTGTGTTTGAATCTTGTGATTGTTTTTGTTAAAACTCTTCGACACCAATTCTTTTATTTATTTATTTATTTATTGAAATTTCCAGTACAGCAGAAGCCATTTTAAACCAGAAAGAAACAACAATAAAACAATAGACTAAGATTAAAAACAAAAGAACGGATAACATAAAATAAACAAAAATAAAACAAGCCAAAAAAAGGACCAAGGTAAAAAGATCAGTTTCACAAAAGCATTACTTATGTACAATTTTTTCTATGTTCCTGATAAAAAATGAATATGAAGTGAATATATCTATTTGGTTTGAGATTATATTGAACTGATTCGGTAGCCTATGGAATAGTGATCGTTGTATGAGTGAGAGCCTGGGAGTTGTAGTGTGGAAAGTTTCCTTGCTCCGTGTTTTATGTGTAGGCACTCTGAGTGAGAGTTCGTGGAGTGGGATGCTGCATCTTAAGTTTCCATTTATAATCTTATATAGCAATTTCATATCTGCAATGTATCTACGAGTTACTGGAGTATTAATATGCAGTTTTACAAGAAGATCTCTCTTAGGCAGGTGTCTTAGGGCAGGCACTCTATATCGAACGATGGAGAGGAAAAAGGTGAGAACACTGTCGATCTTGGAGGTATGAGAATGGGCAGCCATGTTCCAGATTGGTGAACAATATTCTAGAATGGGGGACACAAATATCTTGAAGTAAATGGAAAGTGCTTTCGGGTTATTGATTTCGGTGAATCTGTAAAGTAGGCCTAGCATACGCATTGCCTTTTTTGTGATGGTTGATATGTGATTATCAAAATTTAGTTTTGAATCTATGAGGATACCTAGATCTCGGTGTTGCGCTTCTTTTGCTAGAGGGAGGTCGGTGAGTGTATAATTGCCTTCAAGAATGTTTTGTTTCAATGAAATTGTTATGTATGAGCATTTAGAAGGGTTTGTGGACAGTTTCCATCGCTTACACCATTCAGAGAATCTGTTAATGTCATTTTGGAGAATTTGCATGTCTGATGGCTGTTTTATTTCTCTCATAATCTTGCAATCATCGGCAAACATTAGAATTGTGCTTGAGATGGGGGAATTAAAGAGGTCTGTGAGATCATCCAGATATAATACAAATAACAGAGGGCCAAGAACGCTTCCTTGCGGCACACCAGATATAACAGGAAGCCAGTTAGAATGAGTTCCAGAAAGTATAACGCGTTGTTGTCTATTTCTTAGATAGTCTTTCACTAATTTTAACGTGTTTCCAGTTATGTTAAATCTGTTAGATAATTTATGCAGTAAATAGTGGTGATCCACTGAATCAAACGCTTTGGACAGATCAAAGTAAACAACATCTAACTGATTACGATTAGTAATTGCGTTTATGGCACAGGATTGCATACAAGACAGATTGGTAAGGCATGAAGAATTTGGAAGAAAGCCGTGTTGTGCTGGGTTAATGTAAGGGGATGTGAATTTCAGAAGTCTTTTTTTTAGAATTTTTTCACAGACAATAGCAAGTGTGGAAAGGAGAGAAATGGGCCTATAACATGTAGTATCGTTAGCATTTCCAGATTTAAAAATGGGAATGATATTTGCTTTCTTCCATTGAGTGGGAAAGCAGCCTTCAGAGAAGCACCTATTGTATAACATTGCAAGAGGAGTAGCTAGCGAGTGAGCTGTTTTTTGTAGGAAAATAGTAGGAATATTGTCTGGTCCAGATGCTCGGTGAGAAGAAAAGGAGGTAAGGAAGTGCAAGACTTCTCCTGGTTCTGTAAAGACGGTAGAAAGAGAGTGAGAGCAGATAGATTTGATAGGCGGGTGATCTAAAACATCATTTGAAACAAAATTATTTTGAAATGTTAGATTGAATAGTTCAGCTCTATCATTACCAACAGCTGAAATGTCATTGTGTGTTACTTCTAAAGGGATGCGCTTGGCTTGTCTTCGTGAATTTATTAATGTCCAGAATCTCTTTGAATTAGTAAGGAGTTCGTTTGTGACTGTGTTGACATATTCGGTGTATTTCTGTTTCATAAGGTCTTTACTATGCTTTCGAAGTGCTTTGAAAGTGTTGTGTGTGTGGGGATTGGGGAAACGTTTCCACAGTTGCCATGCTCTCTTTTTGTTAAGTAACAGATGCTGCAACTCTTTATCAAACCAAGGGGGGAACTTTTTACTTTTCATTGTTTTATGTGGCACATAGTCCTGAATTAGGGCATGAATCACGTCCGTAAACAGTTCAACAGCCTCGGTCACGGTCCCTTCGGTGAGCAGGTTCCAATTGAAAAGGTCAATGGCTCGACAGACGGTGTCCCATGGCGTTTTCTTCCACAAAGGAGTCTTATGCCTGGGGGGTGCAGAAGGGGAGCTTCGCGCTTTCACTGGAATTTCGAAAATAGCACAAAGCGACTCGTGGTCTGACTGAACGAGATTCAACGAGGGTGTGACCTCACAGTTTTCAAAAGAGGAGAGAATGTAATCAAGGTTTTTGTCCTTTCTGGTGTTGTGCATATTGTGCTGAAGAAGACCTAGTCCATGAATAAAATTGTCTATGAACCAGTCTTCGTCTCCAGCGGTTGGTATGCCATTTACAGGATTATTCCACTTTATATGCATATTAAAATCCCCACACAAAATAACTTCGTGGCTGGATAGAGCTGCCAGAGTAGATTCATAGCAACACTCTAAGAGTTCTTTGGGACTCCGCCTATGAGGCCGATAGAAACAACCTACAAGCATTTTTCTATGGTGGTTTGTACTTACTTCTACCCAGAGTAATTCGCAGTCTCGTTGTAAATCCAGTCGTATCTTGCTGGACCACTTCTTGTTCACACACACCATAACACCACCACCCCCACGCATTTCACGATCTTTGCGATAAACATTGAACTGCTCATATAGCGGAATTTCAGCACACGAGATATCAGAATTGAGCCATGACTCACTAAAGCACACACAGTCGTATTCAGAGAACTCAGCCGTCATTAGTTCACAGTCCAAAAACTTATTTTTTAGGCACTGCACGTTTTGATAGTAAAGGTGAAATGCACTATCACTAGATGTTGTTATCCCTGTAGACGTCCCTGGTCCAGGTTGAAGTTCGACGTCTCCATGGAGCAATAGCAGGAGGAAGAGGTGCTGGAGCACGCACTTCCTGGCGGAGGTCCCGGGCGAGGTTTTCCTCGAAGCGCCCTTGCACGCGCTTGTCCCTCGAACAGCACAAAGCGTTGGGAAAGCACTCAGAGTTTTCAAATAACTGTCATAGAACAGATCTTCACATATGTTCTCATCGTTAACTGCAATTTCACAAGGCGGAAAACACTTTTTCACTACGCAGATTCGTACTAGCACAAGCGTAAAACAGATAAAGAGCAGAGCTACAAATTTCGCACGGCCTGCACTCGGCGCCATCTTGGAAGTAAAAGAGAAGTTAATGTCTCACCTGCAACCTCAAGCGAGGTTACAGTAGAATTAATCCCATTCAGAGACAGGGGTTTACAAAGAAATTAATCTCGTGCCATGGACCCCTTCCCTGCCCACCCGGGGTTTACAAAGAAATTAATCTCGTGCCAGGGACCCCATTCCCTTCCTTCCCTTCCCACCAAGAAAAATAATTACTTCCCTTCCCCTTCCCTCCATGAAATATAGAAAAGTAATAAAGATGGTAACCTGGTTACATGCTACCCACAAAGCGGTCACTACAATGGCAATACTAATGAGGAACAAATACTTTTGACCTAACGATAAAATATTAATAAAGAATTATTTCACGACTCAATTTCCTCTGATGAGAATTAGGCCATATTGCCAACCACGCTATGCCGTGTTTGAATTTTGTGACTGTTTTGTCAAAACTGTTCGACACCAATCCTTGATTAATTCATTAAAATAAATTAATCTCTCACCTGCAACCTCAAACGAGGTTACAGTAGAATTAATCCCATCCAGGGACAGGGGTTTACAAAGAAGTTAATCTCGTGCCAGGGACCCCTTCCCTGCCCTACCCGGGGTTTACAAAGAAATTAATCTCGTGCCAGGGACCCCATTCCCTTCCCTCCCTTCCCACCAAGAAAAATAATTACTTCCCTTCCCCTTCCCTCCGTGAAATATACAAAAGTAATATAGATGGTAATCTGGTTACATCTAACCGACACTGTGGTCACTAAAATGTCAATACTAAAAGGAAGAGACATCTTTAACCATATGCTAAAACAATGGTAAACGAAGTCTTTCACGACTCGATTACTTCGGATGAGATGTAGGTTATTTTGAAAACTAGGCTAGAGTAGATAGAATTTCTCACCTTCGTTGGCAATAACGTTTGAATAACCATCATATCGTGCTCCAATGTAAAGATTAGGCAAGAAAATTAAGTAAAATCTTTAGGGACACAACAGGGGTGGCTTTTCCGTCGGAAAGGTTTTGCAATCAACATCCCCATTAATTTCGTGGTAGAGACAAAATACGTTTCCCTGCCCTCTGGTTGGAGTTTTGGACTAAGTTGCATTTCATTGACTTGTCACTCGCTTTTATACTAGTATTGTCGTACTGGGTCATATGAATGTCAGCTTATGTTTATTTGGGAAATTTAATAACAAACATGCATTTCGCTTGGAGACGTTCTACAATTACTCTAACAATCGAAGCTATATATATATTTGATTGTTTCTGTTATTGAAGATCTTCTCCAAGCCAAATGTATGTTTCTCATGTTTATAGTATATACTCCAAGTTAAATATCTATTTATATATATAAACGCGTGTGTGAGTGGGTCCATGAACGAGGAAATTAACATTAATTTCACGTTCCGTTTATAATTGCTCAACAGCAATTACAACAGTTAATATTAATATTTTGTGGTCGAGTGGTTAGCACATCGCGCTGCGACACCAAGGGTCCCGGGTTCGAATCCCGGTCGGGCTTGGTTGTTTGTGAATGTCCATTCATCAATTTCATCATTTCATCACTCATCCCCATCTTCGCAAATTAGCCAAGAGGCACAAAACGCGAAGTAAATTAAACTAAATCAAATCAAATCAAATCAAACAGTTAATATTTGCATTCAAAGCAGTCGTTAATTACATGGTTTAAAGTCTTACTTAGCAGTTCTTGTGTTTCGATTCTTTCATATTGGATGGTTCAAATGGATCTTTTGTTACAATGCTACCATCTGAATTTGGTGAATGAAATATTGATATGTGATTGATCTTATACTAAAATATTAGTAAACGAAGATTTTCAAAACACAGTTTCTTAGCGTGAAATGTATTTCATTTTGAAAATTATGCTATGCTGTGTTTGAATCTTGTGATTGTTTTTGTTAAAACTCTTCGACACCAATTCTTGATAAATTAATTAAGAGAAGTTAATGTCTCACCTGCAACCTCAAGCGAGGTTACAGTAGAATTAATCCCATTCAGAGACAGGGGTTTACAAAGAAATTAATCTCGTGCCAGGGACCCCTTCCCTCCCCACCCGGGGTTTACAAAGAAATTAATCTCGTGCCAGGGACCCCATTCCCTTCCTACCCTTCCCACCAAGAAAAATAATTACTTCCCTTCCCCTTCCCTCCATGAAATATAGAAAAGTAATAAAGATGGAAACCTGGTTACATGCTACCCACACAGCGGTCACTACAATGGCAATACTAATGAGGAACAAATACTTTTGACCTTACGATAAAATATTAATAAAGATTTATTTCACGACTCAATTTCCTCTGATGAGAATTAGGCCATATTGCAAACCACGCTATGCCGTGTTTGAATTTTGTGACTGTTTTGTCAAAACTGTTCGACACCAATCCTTGATTAATTCATTAAAATAAGTTAATCTCTCACCTGCAACCTCAAACGAGCTTACAGTAGAATTAATCCCATCCAGGGACAGGGGTTTACAAAGAAGTTAATCTCGTGCCAGGGACCCCTTCCCTGCCCACCCGGGGTTTACAAAGAAATTAATCTCGTGCCAGGGACCCCATTCCCTTCCCTCCCTTCCCACCAAGAAAAATAATTACTTCCCTTCCCCTTCCCTCCATGAAATATACAAAAGTAAAAAAGATGGTAATATGTTTACATCCAACCGACACTCTGGTCACTAAAATGGTAATACTAAAAGGAAGAAACATTTTTAACCTTATGCTAAAACAATGGGTAAACGAAGTCTTTCACGACTGGATTACTTCGGATGAGATGTAGGTTATTTTGAAAACTAGGCTAGAGTAGATAGAATTTCTTACCTTCGTTGGCAATAACGTTTGAATAACCATCATATCGTGCTCCAATGTAAAGATTAGGGCAACAAAATTAAGTAAAATCTTTAGGGACACAACAGGGATGGCTTTTCCGTCGGAAAGGCTTTGCAATCAACATCCCCAATTAATTTCGTGGTAGAGACAAAATACGTTTCCCTGCCCTCTAGTTGGAGTTTTGGCCTAAGTTTGCATAGCTTGAATAGTATTTCTTGTCATTAACTTGTCACTCGCTTTTATACTAGTATTGTCGTACTGGGGCATATGAATGTCAGCTTATTCTTATTTGGGAAATTTAATAACAAACATGCATTTCGCTTGGAGACGTTCTACAATTACTGTAACAATCGAAGCTATATATATATTTGATTGTTTCTGTTATTGAAGATCTTCTCCAAGCTAAATGTATGTTTCTCATGTTTATAGTATATACTCCAAGTTAAATATCTATTTATATATATAAACGCGTGTGTGAGTGGGTCCATGAGCGAGGAAATTAACATTAATTTCACGTTCCGTTTATAATTGCTCAACAGCAATTAAAACAGTTAATATTTGCATTCAAAGCAGTCGTTAATTACATGGTTTAAAGTCTTACTAAGCAGTTCTTGTGTTTCGATTCTTGCATATTGGATGGTTCAAATGGATCTTTTGTTACAATGATACCATCTGAATTTGGTGAATGAAATATTGGTTTGTGATTGATCTTATACTAAAATATTAGTAAACGAAGATTTTCAAAACACAGTTTAATAGGATGAAATGTATTTCATTTTGAAAATTATGCTATGCTGTGTTTGAATTTTGTGATCGTTTTTGTTAAAACTGTTCGACACCAATTCTTGATAAATTAATTAAAAGAAGTTAATGTCTCACCTGCAACCTCAGAAGAGGTTACAGTAGAATTAATCCCATTCAGAGACAGGGGTTTACAAAGAAGTTAATCTCGTGCCAGGGACCCCTTCCCTGCCCACCCGGGGTTTACAAAGAAATAAATCTCGTGCCAGGGACCCCATTCCCTTCCCTCCCTTCCCACCAAGAAAAATAATTACTTCCCTTCCCCTTCCCTCCATGAAATATAGAAGAGTAGTAAAGATGGTAACCTGGTTACATGCTACCCACACAGCGGTCACTACAATGGCAATACTAATGAGGAACAAATACATTTGACCTTACGATAAAATATTAATAATGAATTATTTCACGACTCAATTTCCTCTGATGAGAATTAGGCCATATTGCAAACCACGCTATGCCGTGTTTGAATTTTGTGACTGTTTTGTCAAAACTGTTCGACACCAATCCTTGATTAATTCGTATCAATCCCTAAGATTGTATGTTTATTTTATTAAGTCTCTCTGAACGCTTCATGTTGACCAGGGCATTCACTTGTTTTTCTCAGCTGTCTCAAGCCTCTTAGGCATGTTTACAATGCATTGTGTTGTGCCATGCAAACCTCCTGAGCATTCAGGAAACAGGTAACACTTCTGGGTTTGGTGTCAGCGGTTTGCATGGTAGCAATTATAAAAAACACGATTCGGCGATTCGGCATGGAGGAAGAGCTCGATGGCCAGGGAATATAGAGGTGAGACAAGCTGGGAAGTGACTGGACTTTGGGAATTGAGTTGGTAGAGAGAGGAGGTCAGCAAGACAGGAGGTCGATAGTGGAAGCACGCTTTGGTCAACACTTAGAGAGAAGCTTACAGAGGACTTCGCTATTTTCGATTCAGCTCAGAGACTTCAGTTAGACAGGTAATTATCCTACACCCAGCCATGATACAGGTTCAACGGTTCACAAAATCCAACGAGTTGCCATTGTCTTTTCAGTAGTTTAATTCCTTTGTGTTATTTGTACCTTTCGCATGCCAAGCAATAACTCGTCATGTCAATGACGAGTGGTCTCATCAAGAGGATGAATGATGAGTAGTTTACATCACCCCATCGATTAACTGGTTCAGATCCCTTCATTCTATAGAATGACACGTGGTGGAGTTGCTTTGGGTCTTTTCATTTTCTTCGGAAATGAAAAGAGTTACATTTAATTGTTAGCCTAGAAATTTCCCCCTATCTCTAGCTTGACACGTGGTGGAGATTAGCGGGTCTTTTCATTTTTTTTTCAGAAATGAAAAGATATTGTTAACCAGTTTAAATTTAACCCCCTAGCTAAATTTTGACACGTGGTGGAGTGCTTGAGGCCTTTTCATTTTTCGGAAATGAAAAGAATTGCAGTTAATGTTAACCAGTTTAAATTTAACCCCCTAGCTAAATTTTGACGCGTGGTCGAGGTGCTGGGATTTTCATTTATTTCTTCATGAACTAAATGAAAATTGAAAGATTAGTCTTTGTAACCAGTTTAGAATTATTCCCCACCCTAAATTTTGACACGTAGTGGAGTGCTAGTTCATTACCCACCCCAAACATTTTGCTCACTTGTTTAGTTTTTTTAGTATGTCCTTGCCAAAATTAATTTTGAAAATACATAGGGCTTAAAGTTTTTTGCATTTATGGGGGGAGAAGAATTTATTGGTGCCATGATAGATGTTTAGTCTAACATGAGGATGAATTCGATTAAATTTATCGACCTCGAGTCTGGGTCGATAATCAGCGAAATGTAAGAATGCGGAGGAACTGCGGCCTAGCTCCGTCGCGGTTACCCGCGTCGGACTGGCACTTTGGTATCAGGAGCGTCCGGCATTCCGCGTGGCGGAAGGTCCCATGTCGGATTTTAGGGAGGCCCATTTCATCAAAAATGTGGCCGGCCCAGGGACGTCCGTGGACGATTCCCTATCAATCTGCTCCTGGTAGCTCTGTGGTTCACTCACGAACCCGGTACCATGGCTACAACAAATTCCCACCTGGGAAATTTTTTACCATCCAGAATTTTAAATAAGGAACAAGGAAAAGGCATTTAGATTTGATGATTTCTTGCATTGACAGTGATTTTAGAACGTAAAAGGTAGGAACATTTTTTTTTATATGATCTTGAATACGAAAATTATTACAACGTTGGTTATGAGGATGCAGTAAGCTACAGTCAACAGTAAACGAATTTTTATCCTTCACATTTT
This sequence comes from Lepisma saccharinum, assembly GCF_977018435.1. Taxonomy (NCBI): domain Eukaryota; kingdom Metazoa; phylum Arthropoda; class Insecta; order Zygentoma; family Lepismatidae; genus Lepisma; species Lepisma saccharinum. The sequence goes on along the minus strand of NW_028143130.1, from coordinate 29,139 downwards.
AATTAATTAATAATGTGGATTACAAGTGGATTTTAAAGTTATATTATGAATGAGGAAAATAAATTAGTGCCACCGAGTCAGAGTCTATCGGCACTATGGTGCATTTTAACGAGTTATGGCACAGAGTAAGCTTGTTTGAGTCAATATATTGTTATTATTATTATTATTAATTGAATTTTTTTTAAAAAAGTTTAATTTAAATTTGGTTTAAAACTGACCGTAACTTGTAAAGGATTTAGAATGCTTGAACTATGACTGCTAAGACTTTTGCAACGAGGATATTACATTTTATACATATATAGTTTTGGGAACGAATAAGGCCCCGAGGACCACTCATTTATATTCTTAATGACTGAAGTCTCCTAGCACCTCATGAAGGGAGCTTAGATTAAGGAGATAGTCAAGTTTATACGAGATAGTCACTTGCCTTACGTTACCTTAACTTACGCATACATTGCCTGAAAATTTTTAATTCATGTTAATATGAAAAGAAACGAAACGCCAATTATATTCCTCGACACGCTGTACAATTATGTCCGCTATTACGCCAGGCGTATATAGTTAGAGTGGCGTACCGTGATTTAGGGTATAAACCGCCCGATTAATTAAAAGTTCTAGTTGAGAAGTAATAGATGTATAAATAGGCTGCAGTGACGAGAGATGTCCGTTCACAGGTAAGCAGTAGTGACGAGAATGAGTCCGTACACAGATATACATATACTTATATGCTTTAAGCAAAGTTAGGCACAGCCAACTTATTTTGAATAACTAGAAGAGAATTAGGAGAGCATCACACGGCGTGGACGTTTCTCACATATTAACGAGATTTTTTTTGTTAGTATATATTTATATTCTTTTCCTGTCCGAAACATTGTTTTGTTTGACAGTTGAATATTTATCCTTAGCACGTTGTAGCTTCGAATGTTAAAAACTTTAAAATGCAGATTGTTTTAAAATCTTAAAATATAAATATTGCAATTTTTGCTCCAAGTTACGGCATTTATTAAAGTGAAACAGGTCTAATATTTTAAATCCACTCGCGTGACATAATAATAATTTATAATAAAATAGCACTAATAATATTAACAATTAAAAGCAGACTTATTATTTAATAATGTGCCGTAGGCATAAAAGTTTTTGCAGTATGTAATAATACTCGCTCAGCGAATACGTCACTAGAATTTTATAGTTACTCTTCAGAAGAAGGTATATGATTATATTAGCAAAGTTTATTTTTAAGCGCCAGTTATGAGAATATTTATATTATATGAATATGTAGACGTCGACGTCAAGATTTTTTGCGCTCCAGTTACAAGTATTTTCCTTCGGATATTGGATCATGACCAAAATCCTGGAAATCCATTCTGCCATCGCAGAATGATTATGATTAAACCACAACGGTTTTAGTTTAAAGCTTTGCCACAATAATATGCTAAGCATATTTTAGAATGAGTAGAGAGAATTAAAGATTCTTCAAGTTTTAGTGATGTTAGTATTTTAATGCATTTAAAGATCGCATAAATAATAATTATTATTTTATTTCAGGTAGTCAGGAGTAAATCAGTCTCAATTTTTTTTCTTACCTTGTACCTTAGTACAGTTCGTTTAATTTTAAGTATTTAAACATAACGATAACACCTGAAAGTAGATAAGAGAAGTTTGCAGTAAAATTTAAAATAAGATAAGTTAAACAGTGCTAATAAATTTAGAGAATAAATAAATTACGCAGATAAATTGAGCCTAGAGTCAGAAATAATTAAAAGTTGAGTTAAACTATTTACTAATTAAACTAGGCAGGCTTAAAGTACGTGTTAGTTTTGAAGAACTGTTTGTTTTGATTGCCTAAGCAACATGAAAATCATTGCGATTTTAGTTATTTTAAACGGATTACTTCCACACGTAAAAGCTTCTAATTTTATTTATCTGTTGAACAAGTCCTTTGACTATCCTTATAATATAATTACAATTTTATTATTAACAACATTTATTATTAGTATTTTTATAATTTTCATAATCTGTTATTTTCAATGTCAACGCAAGAAATCTATTACTTATGACCATGAGTGTACCAACGAATTACAGTTAAGCAAACTTAATAATGATTCACCGCCCATTGATCAGATTTACGACGATGTTGCACCGATTGTTGAAGTGGTACCATTGAAAACAATAAATCCACCACTGCCGCCTCCACTGCCTCAGTCCATTATTATTCAACCCAGGGTACAACAAGAAGTTCAAGATTTATCCAGAAATAGTTTAGTCACTAAAAACGACAGTATAGATTTGCCGAAGAATATTTTATCCGTTAAAGATAGAGTTCAGAAATTTGCCGTAAGCAAGGGTCCTAATTTTGTTCAAAACAGTCGCTAAATGGAAAGTGAATTGCCTATTTCACCCTGTGTTCAGCCAGTTGTAAAAGTTAAAGAGTTATTTGCGAATCAGTTACCAGTAAAAGTCGAGAAAGTTTCAAGTGTTATTTTAAAAGCAGAAAGTAAGCCAAATTTTCAGGTTACCGAACCTGTTGTATCGTTTACAGACCATATTTTTTACGACTTCACGTTCGCTTAGAATTTTATATTCATTACGACTCAAAATTTTAAGTATAATTCATTTTTTACGTTTGATTGTACCTTATGCAAGGTTTATTAGTCATTTAGTTTGCTAGCAGCTTTCCAAGTTTTGTTATTTTACGAGCGCGGAAGTGTTCAAGTAAACACGCTGTCGCAAGCACAACGAAGTTTTCTCTCTTTCCATCCCATTTATTACGTCATTTCAAAGACCTTGACTTTATTTCGAATTCCCGCAGCGCTTACTAAACCTTGTTCGTAGTAAGTTAAAGTTTTGTAAACTTTAACGCGTCATGCTGGTGGTCAGCGAATCAGAGCTTGCATTTTCTTCCTCTGTTCCTTTGCCCGCTGCAGCGATTTTTTCCCCTCCACCTCCCGAACGGTACCCGAACTTCCCCGAAGTCGCCGATCACGGCAGCGAACTTGCCAGAGCTCTCGTTGTCGCCATAGCGAAATTTTCAGTTACGTCCAGCGACCACTAATGCAACTTTGCACAATTTAGATTGTCTGGTATCAGCAAATTCCTTTCTCCGCACTGAAGCTCTCTCCCGAGTACTTTGAACACGCTGGAAGTCAGAAAACACTTACCATAGGCTTTGCATATTTTTTCGCATTAGTGGCGGTCGTCCATTAAAATTTTAGGGAATCAGTTTAGTTACGCATATAGCCATCAGAATTTGATTTGCACGATAGAAGTTCATGTAAACAATGTTAGGGATATTTTGTTCTATATAGATAAATTTTTTTCCGTAAAACGTCGCATTTATGCACTTCAGACTAATCACGACTAATAATTTTACAAAGGAACAACAAGACGAATTTTTTTTGCGTTTTTCTCGCAAAATTTTCCCGTTTTTCATAAGAGATATTTATAGTAAGTAAGTTTTTTGGGAAATCGACGTACATTTGGTTTAAATCTGGATAAAGTCAAACGAAATTTTGATAAAATCAGGGAAATTTCTACAAAAGGGCAATTTTAGCACTTTATGCACTTAGAGTAATCAAGATTATTAGCAACATGCCAGGCTAAGCCTCGGTGATTAGCACGGGCATGTGCAGCAAAAGTCGCCATGGCATCGTTAGCCTGTCCAAATTTAAACAGTGTGGTTTACCACAAATGTTATAACTTGAGAATTTATTATTATTATTAATAATTATTATTAGGAAATTTAGCTCACTTACCCAATTTGCACCTTATTCGACAATGCAGCAATAAATTCATTACTTCTTACTGATTAACTTCATGTTAATATTAGTACAGTAGGTAATAACTATTAATTTGTATTTATATTGTAATATATAGCATAACTATTCTCTATCTATTTTGTTTAAACAAACCTAAGGGATTGACACACCATTCTTATATGGGTCAAGTATACCTTTCCGCGGCGGGTCTGTTTACACGACCAAGTGATTTGAGGTATACGGCGGACTCAAGAAGTTTTGAGTGGATACATTTCTTTTGTTTAAAGGAAATTTGAAATTGAGAAAGTTTTTCATTATTTTTATTGTGTTTCAAATTTGAATTTCACCTTTTTAATTCCCTGATGCTATATTTGTTACCACCTGGAGTTTCAACGAAACTCAGAAGTAGCATTTAGAACATGCTTGCAACACTTATCTTTGTTTATTAATTCTACATTTTGTAATTTTGAAGTGAAATCTATTACTGACAATAAATTATTTCAGTTTATTAGGACACGCAATGGTATTTTAATATCAGGTTCAGGTCAATTTATTGTTATTCAGAATTTGAATCATAATTTGAATACGCACAGATCAATTCAGCTTAACGAAGGGGAATCTTTATTTTTTAATTATCAGGATTTTTCGCAAATTATTGTGGATCAACAAATTTTACACACAAGAATTTTAGCTTTCGAACAAGTCAAAATGCAGGAAATTGAGTTATTACCTAATATTCCCAAGAATTTATCTGATTTCACTATTCCCCAATGGACTTCGCTTGAACTTGCTTTAAAGCAACTTAATCAATCAATTAGTAAGAACATTTCATTTAAAAAATTAGTTTTAAACCCTTTGCCCATGTCTATATTAGTTTTTGTTATTTGGAATGTGTTATTAACCGCAACCCTAGGATATTACTTTTATAAGCATCATCAGCTTGCGAAACAGATTAATTCAGAGCAGCGCAGTAATAATTAATAGGTTAAGGCAACACATTAATCATGGACATTAATATTTTAATTACGGTTGGATATTTTATTTAAATTTTCCTTATTTATTTTCAAAGAGTTATGGAAATTATTTTATATATTTATTTAATTTATTTTATTTTGATGAGACAATTTAATTTGATTTTAAAGAAAAGGCAGTGGAAATAAGTTGGTTTTGTGTACATGCATACTTGAATTATATATCCCCATCCTATTGCAATTTCCTTTCTTTGTCATAATTTTTCCTTTTAACCTAACCTGTCTATACGGAGCACCATGGACAAGCAATGCCTACACCATCCATGGGCATTTTTCATGACGGACATCCGCAGGCAGTCTATTACCAGGCAGAAAGACTGATTACCATTCTACGAGGGAGACATGCAGACATTTTAAGTACTATTTCAAGAAGAGACTCGTCACCACCAATTTGAGGGAGACATGCAGACATTTCTAATTATTACACGGAGACTACCTTTTACAGGAAGGATGTAGTCAACCATACATTTCCCAGTATAGCGGACTATACATTATCAACAACACCTAGTGATGGAGCTAGACAGAATTTCCCTCAACACTGTTTGCAGTTCAAACAACAACTTTTCCCCATTTCCCAAGTTCTACGGGTAATTTACCACATTTTTACATTGCCCCAATGCAGTCAAGACGACAAGCAATCCACAGAGAAGAAGAAGAAGTATAGCAAACGTACTTTCTACAAACGGCAGTTCTGGTCACAAACAATAATTACAGAATTGTGCTACAGTGTTTCTACACATACACATGCGAGCTCCTATCATGTGTATCTATTTGGTCATTTAACATGCATTATGGGAAACAGTACTTTTCCATAGTCCTTATATACATTTTCAGTTTTGTGTCATGCATAAGAACTAGTTTTATATGCATGCAAGTTTACATCATACTACAAGGAAGCGACAAGCACCAGTGGTGTCAATTGACCAGTGCAATTAGTGCATAATTTTTTTTAAGATGAAATTTTGCACTTTGAATAATAAACGGACATGCAAGCAATAAAAAACATAATTCCAGCACTTTCGAACATTTTAGAAAGCATGCTTTAGTGACAATATTTTATGCATATGTTTGTCGCATGCAGGTATTATTGTTATTTTTTTACTCTTCTCACCAACATGGAATATTGAAAGCGACACATTTGTTCGCAGAACATTTATTTGATATTTAAATTCAAGCACATAGTTTTGTCACTTGGAAGATTATTAATTTTGTGTGCAGTCATACAAAGGTATTCACCACGCCATAGATGTGTATACAGTGTACAGTTTAAACGTAGAAAAGAAAATTGAACGCTATAATTAAGTTTTACCAGCGACAGTTTTCAGTGTAACTCACTATATGCATTTGAATATTGTATAATAATACATTGGAATGTGCAACACAGCCATGCAAGTTTATATATTTGGCGATGTTAGGAGTGCAGTGCTACGTAGTTTGTAAAACATACGCACTTTGATATGATCAGGTTTTCACACGGACAAAACAGTGGGAAGTGACAATGTTTTACATGCTTACTTACGTGTACTTACTTGTGCACCTTTTTAAGGTTTTTTTTTATTTATTTGAAGAGTCTATATCAAGTGGCAATATAAATAAACATTGTGAATTCCGTTCCATCTTGCAAGACGCTCCAGCCGTTGGCCTCGCGGGAGACACAGAGTCGTTACCGCTTGGCGAGGCATCACAGACTCTTGACTAGGAGCAGGTTGATGAGCAATTATACATAATACACATTACGTACACGCACATGTGATACATTAAGAGTTTTCTCGCTTAACGACATGAACTTTTGTGATTTCTAGTCTTATAATAGTATATATTATTGTTTTTTACATCGTATAAACATACGAATTTGTTAGTATTAAGGGTATTATTCATTATAAAGTTCAGGGAATGAAAAATTTCTTTCCTTCAGGATGCAGTAAACAACAGACAGTTATGGTGTATTTCTTTTGTATATTTGGGATTTTTAAGAAAATATATGGAATTGGCGAACCTGAGTCATGTCAAGTTTTGCGATTTGACTTTTAAATTTTCAAAGGAGAAAATTTTTCCTAGGAGGCGCGAACGTATCAATCCCTAAGATTGTATGTTTATTTTATTAAGTCTCTCTGAACGCTTCATGTTGACCAGGGCATTCACTTGTTTTTCTCAGCTGTCTCAAGCCTCTTAGGCATGTTTACAATGCATTGTGTTGTGCCATGCAAACCTCCTGAGCATTCAGGAAACAGGTAACACTTCTGGGTTTGGTGTCAGCGGTTTGCATGGTAGCAATTATAAAAATCACGATTCGGCGATTCGGCATGGAGGAAGAGCTCGATGGCCAGGGAATATAGAGGTGAGACAAGCTGGGAAATGACTGGACTTTGGGAATTGAGTTGGTAGAGAGAGGAGGTCAGCAAGACAGGAGGTCGATAGTGGAAGCACGCTTTGGTCAACACTTAGAGAGAAGCTTACAGAGGACTTCGCTATTTTCGATTCAGCTCAGAGACTTCAGTTAGACAGGTAATTATCCTACACCCAGCCATGATACAGGTTCAACGGTTCACAAAATCCAACGAGTTGCCATTGTCTTTTCAGTAGTTTAATTCCTTTGTGTTATTTGTACCTTTCGCATGCCAAGCAATAACTCGTCATGTCAATGACGAGTGGTCTCATCAAGAGGATGAATGATGAGTAGTTTACATCACCCCATCGATTAACTGGTTCAGATCCCTTCATTCTATAGAATGACATTAAAATAAATTAATCTCTCACCTGCAACCTCAAACGAGGTTACAGTAGAATTAATCCCATCCAGGGACAGGGGTTTACAAAGAAGTTAATCTCGTGCCAGGGACCCCTTCCCTGCCCTATCCCGGGGTTTACAAAGAAATTAATCTCTTGCCAGGGACCCCATTCCCTTCCCTCCCTTCCCACCAAGAAAAATAATTACTTCCCTTCCCCTTCCCTCCGTGAAATATACAAAAGTAATATAGATGGTAATCTGGTTACATCCAACCGACACTGTGGTCACTAAAATGTCAATACTAAAAGGAAGAGACATCTTTAACCATATGCTAAAACAATGGTAAACGAAGTCTTTCACGACTCGATTACTTCGGATGAGATGTAGGTTATTTTGAAAACTAGGCTAGAGTAGATAGAATTTCTCACCTTCGTTGGCAATAACGTTTGAATAACCATCATATCGTGCTCCAATGTAAAGATTAGGCAAGAAAATTAAGTAAAATCTTTAGGGACACAACAGGGGTGGCTTTTCCGTCGGAAAGGTTTTGCAATCAACATCCCCATTAATTTCGTGGTAGAGACAAAATACGTTTCCCTGCCCTCTGGTTGGAGTTTTGGACTAAGTTGCATTTCATTGACTTGTCACTCGCTTTTATACTAGTATTGTCGTACTGGGTCATATGAATGTCAGCTTATGTTTATTTGGGAAATTTAATAACAAACATGCATTTCGCTTGGAGACGTTCTACAATTACTCTAACAATCGAAGCTTTATATATATTTGATTGTTTCTGATATTGAAGATCTTCTCCAAGCCAAATGTATGTTTCTCATGTTTATAGTATATACTCCAAGTTAAATATCTATTTATATATATAAACGCGTGTGTGAGTGGGTCCATGAACGAGGAAATTAACATTAATTTCACGTTCCGTTTATAATTGCTCAACAGCAATTACAACAGTTAATATTAATATTTTGTGGTCGAGTGGTTAGCACATCGCGCTGCGACACCAAGGGTCCCGGGTTCGAATCCCGGTCGGGCTTGGTTGTTTGTGAATGTCCATTCATCAATTTCATCATTTCATCACTCATCCCCATCTTCGCAAATTAGCCAAGAGGCACAAAACGCGAAGTAAAATAAACTAAATCAAATCAAATCAAATCAAACAGTTAATATTTGCATTCAAAGCAGTCGTTAATTACATGGTTTAAAGTCTTACTAAGCAGTTCTTGTGTTTTGATTCTTGCATATTGGATGGTTCAAATGGATCTTTTGTTACAATGCTACCATCTGAATTTGGTGAATGAAATATTGGTTTGTGATTGATCTTATACTAAAATATTAGTAAACGAAGATTTTCAAAAATACAGTTTCTTAGGGTGAAATGTATTTCATTTTGAAAACTATGCTATGCTTTGTTTGAATCTTGTGATTGTTTTTGTTAAAACTCTTCGACACCAATTCTTGATAAATTAATTAAGAGAAGTTAATGTCTCACCTGCAACCTCAAGCGAGGTTACAGTAGAATTAATCCCGTTCAGGGACAGGGGTTTACAAAGAAATTAATCTCGTGCCAGGGACCCCTTCCCTGCCCACCCGGGGTTTACAAAGAAATTAATCTCGTGCCAGGGACCCCATTCCCTTCCTTCCCTTCCCACCAAGAAAAATAATTACTTCCCTTCCCCTTCCCTCCATGAAATATAGAAAAGTAATAAAGATGGTAACCTGGTTACATGCTACCCACACAGCGGTCACTACAATGGCAATACTAATGAGGAACAAATACTTTTGACCTTACGATAAAATATTAATAAAGAAATATTTCACGACTCAATTTCCTCTGATGAGAATTAGGCCATATTGCAAACCACGCTATGCCGTGTTTGAATTTTGTGACTGTTTTGTCAAAACTATTCGACAACAATCCTTGATTAATTCATTAAAATAAGTTAATCTCTCACCTGCAACCTCAAACGAGGTTACAGTAGAATTAATCCCATCCAGGGACAGGGGTTTACAAAGAAGTTAATCTCGTGCCAGGGACCCCTTCCCTGCCCACCCGGGGTTTACAAAGAAATTAATCTCATGCCAGGGACCCCATTCCCTTCCCTCCGTTCCCACCAAGAAAAATAATTACTTCCCTTCCCCTTCCCTCCATGCAATATACAAAAGTAAAAAAGATGGTAATATGTTTACATCCAACCGACACTCTGGTCACTAAAATGGTAATACTAAAAGGAAGAAACATTTTTAACCTTATGCTAAAACAATGGTAAACGAAGTCTTTCACGACTGGATTACTTCGGATGAGATGTAGGTTATTTTGAAAACTAGGCTAGAGTAGATAGAATTTCTTACCTTCGTTGGCAATAACGTTTGAATAACCATCATATCGTGCTCCAATGTAAAGATTAGGCAAGAAAATTAAGTAAAATCTTTAGGGACACAACAGGGGTGGCTTTTCCGTCGGAAAGGTTTTGCAATCAACATCCCCATTAATTTCGTGGTAGAGACAAAATACGTTTCCCTGCCCTCTGGTTGGAGTTTTGGCCTAAGTTGCATTTCATTGACTTGTCACTCGCTTTTATACTAGTATTGTCGTACTGGGTCACATGAATGTCAGCTTATGTTTATTTGGGAAATTTAATAGCAAACATGCATTTCGCTTGGAGACGTTCTACAATTACTGTAACAATCGAAGCTATATGTATATTTGATTGTTTCTGTTATTGAAGATCTTCTCCAAGCTAAATGTATGTTTCTCATGTTTATAGTATATACTCCAAGTTAAATATCTATTTATATATATAAACGCGTGTGTGAGTGGGTCCATGAACGAGGAAATTAACATTAATTTCACGTTCCGTTTATAATTGCTCAACAGCAATTACAACAGTTAATATTAATATTTTGTGGTCGAGTGGTTAGCACATCGCGCTGCGACACCAAGGGTCCCGGGTTCGAATCCCGGTCGGGCTTGGTTGTTTGTGAATGTCCATTCAACAATTTCATCATTTCATCACTCATCCCCATCTTCGCAAATTAGCCAAGAGGCACAAAACGCGAAGTAAAATAAACTAAATCAAATCAAATCAAACAGTTAATATTTGCATTCAAAGCAGTCGTTAATTACATGGTTTAAAGTCTTACTAAGCAGTTCTTGTGTTTCAATTCTTGCATATTGGATGGTTCAAATGGATCTTTTGTTACAATGCTACCATCTGAATTTGGTGAATGAAATATTGGTTTGTGATTGATCTTATACTAAAATATTAGTAAACGAAGATTTTCAAAACACAGTTTCTTAGGGTGAAATGTATTTCATTTTGAAAATTATGCTATGCTGTGTTTAAATCTTGTGATTGTTTTTGTTAAAACTCTTCGACACCAATTCCTGATAAATTAATTAAGAGAAGTTAATGTCTCACCTGCAACCTCAAGCGAGGTTACAGTAGAATTAATCCCATTCAGAGACAGAGGTTTACAAAGAAGCTAATCTCGTGCCAGGGACCCCTTCCCTACCCACCCGGGGTTTACAAAGAAATTAATCTCGTGCCAGGGACCCCATTCCCTTCCCTCCCTTCCCACCAAGAAAAATAATTACTTCCCTTCCCCTTCCCTCCATGAAATATAGAAAAGTAATAAAGATGGTCACCTGGTTACATGCTACCCACACAGCGGTCACTACAACGGCAATACTAATGAGGAACAAATACTTTTGACCTTACGATAAGATATTAATAAAAAAGTATTTCACGACTCAATTTCCTCTGATGAGAATTAGGCCATATTGCAAACCACGCTATGCCGTGTTTGAATTTTGTGACTGTTTTGTCAAAACTGTTCGACACCAATCCTTGATTTATTCATTAAAATAAATTAATCTCTCACCTGCAACCTCAAACGAGGTTACAGTAGAATTAATCCCATCCAGGGACAGGGGTTTACAAAGAAGTTAATCTCGTGCCAGGGACCCCTTCCCTGCCCACCCGGGGTTTACAAAGAAATTAATCTCGTGCCAGGGACCCCATTCCCTTCCCTCCCTTCCCACCAAGAAAAATAATTACTTCCCTTCCCCTTCCCTCCACGAAATATACAAAAGTAATAAAGATGGTAATATGTTTACATCCAACCGACACTCTGGTCACTAAAATGGTAATACTAAAAGGAAGAAACATTTTTAACCTTATGCTAAAACAATGGTAAACGAAGTCTTTCACGACTGGATTACTTCGGATGAGATGTAGGTTATTTTGAAAACTAGGCTAGAGTAGATAGAATTTCTCACCTTCGTTGGCAATAACGTTTGAATAACCATCATATCGTGCTCCAATGTAAAGATTAGGGAAACAAAATTAAGTAAAATCTTTAGGGACGCAACAGGGGTGGCTTTTCCGTCGGAAAGGCTTTGCATTCAACATCCCCAATTAATTTCGTGGTAGAGACAAAATACGTTTCCCTGCCCTCTAGTTGGAGTTTTGGCCTAAGTTGCATAGCTTGAATAGTATTTCTTGTCATTAACTTGTCACTCGCTTTTATACTAGTATTGTCGTACTGGGGCATATGAATGTCAGCTTATTCTTATTTGGGAAATTTAATAACAAACATGCATTTCGCTTGGAGACGTTCTACAATTACTGTAACAATCGAAGCTATATATATATTTGATTGTTTCTGTTATTGAAGATCTTCACCAAGCTAAATGTATGTTTCTCATGTTTATAGTATATACTCCAAGTTAAATATCTATTTATATATATAAACGCGTGTGTGAGTGGGTCCATGAGCGAGGAAATTAACATTAATTTCACGTTCCGTTTATAATTGCTCAACAGCAATTACAACAGTTAATATTTGCATTCAAAGCGGTCGTTAATTACATGGTTTAAAGTCTTACTAAGCAGTTCTTGTGTTTCGATTCTTGCATATTGGATGGTTCAAATGGATCTTTTGTTACAATGATACCATCTGAATTTGGTGAATGAAATATTGGTTTGTGATTGATCCTATACTAAAATATTAGTAAACGAAGATTTTCAAAACACAGTTTCATAGGATGAAATGTATTTCATATTGAAAATTATGCCATGCTGTGTTTGAATTTTGTGATTGTTTTTGTTAAAACTGTTCGACACCAATTCTTGATAAAATAATTAAAATAAGTTAATGTCTCACTTGCAACCGCAGACGAGGTTACAGTAGAATTAATCCCATTCAGAGACAGGGGTTTACAAAGAAGTTAATCTCGTGCCAGGGACCCCTACCCTGCCCACCCGGGGTTTACAAAGAAATTAATCTCGTGCCAGGGACCCCATTCCCTTCCCTCCCTTCCCACCAAGAAAAATAATTACTTCCCTTCCCCTTCCCTCCATGAAATATACAAAAGTAAAAAAGATGGTAATATGTTTACATCCAACCGACACTCTGGTCACTAAAATGGTAATACTAAAAGGAAGAAACATTTTTAACCTTATGCTAAAACAATGGTAAACGAAGTCTTTCACGACTGGATTACTTCGGATGAGATGTAGGTTATTTTGAAAACTACGCTAGAGTACATAGAATTTTACCTTCGTTGGCAATAACGTTTGAATAACCATCATATCGTGCTCCAATGTAAAGATTAGACAAGAAAATTAAGTAAAATCTTTAGGGACACAACAGGGGTGGCTTTTCCGTCGGAAAGGTTTTGCAATCAAAATCTCCATTAATTTCGTGGTAGAGACAAAATACGTTTCCCTGCCCTCTGGTTGGAGTTTTGGCCTAAGTTGCATTTCATTGACTTGTCACTCGTTTTTATACTAGTATTGTCGTACTGGGTCATATGAATGTCAGCTTATGTCTATTTGGGAAATTTAATAACAAACATGCATTTCGCTTGGAGACGTTCTACAATTACTGTAACAATCTAAGCTATATATATATTTGATTGTTTCTGTTATTGAAGATCGTCTCCAAGCCAAATGTAGGTTTCTCATGTTTATAGTATATACTCCAAGTTAAATATCTATTTATATATATAAACGCGTGTGTGAGTGGGTCCATGAACGAGGAAATTAACATTAATTTCACGTTCCGTTTATAATTGCTCAACAGCAATTACAACAGTTAATATTAATATTTTGTGGTCGAGTGGTTAGCACATCGCGCTGCGACACCAAGGGTCCCGGGTTCGAATCCCGGTCGGGCTTGGTTGTTTGTGAATGTCCATTCATCAATTTTATCATTTCATCACTCATCCCCATCTTCGCAAATTAGCCAAGAGGCACAAAACGCGAAGTGAAATAAACTAATTCAAATCAAATCAAATCAAACAGTTAATATTTGCATTCAAAGCAGTCGTTAATTACATGGTTTAAAGTCTTACTAAGCAGTTCTTGTGTTTCGATTCTTGCATATTGGATGGTTCAAATGGATCTTTTGTTACAATGCTACCATCTGAATTTGGTGAATGAAATATTGGTTTGTGATTGATCTTATACTAAAATATTAGTAAACGAAGATTTTCAAAACACAGTTTCTTAGGGTGAAATGCATTTCATTTTGAAAATTATGCTATGCTGTGTTTGAATCTTGTGATTGTTTTTGTTAAAACTCTTCGACACCAATTCTTGATAAATTAATTAAGAGAAGTTAATGTCTCACCTGCAACCTCAAGCGAGGTTACAGTAGAATTAATCCCATTCAGAGACAGGGGTTTACAAAGAAATTAATCTCGTGCCAGGGACCCCTTCCCTGCCCACCCGGGGTTTACAAAGAAATTAATCTCGTGCCAGGGACCCCATTCCCTTCCTTCCCTTCCCACCAAGAAAAATAATTACTTCCCTTCCCCTTCCCTCCATGAAATATAGAAAATTAATAAAGACGGTAACCTGGTTACATGCTACCCACACAGCGGTCACTACAAAGGCAATACTAATGAGGAACAAATACTTTTGACCTTACGATAAAATATTAATAAAGAATTATTTCACGACTCAATTTCCTCTGATGAGAATTAGGCCATATTGCAAACCACGCTATGCCGTGTTTGAATTTTCTGAATGTTTTGTCAAAACTGTTCGACACCAATCCTTGATTAATTCATTAAAATAAGTTAATCTCTCACCTGCAACCTCAAACGAGGTTACAGTAGAATTAATCCCATCCAGGGACAGGGGTTTACAAAGAAGTTAATCTCGTGCCAGGGACCCCTTCCCTGCCCACCCGGGGTTTACAAAGAAATTAATCTCGTGCCAGGGACCCCATTCCCTTCCCTCCCTTCCCACCAAGAAAAATAATTACTTCCCTTCCCCTTCCCTCCGTGAAAGATACAAAAGTAATATAGATGGTAATCTGGTTACATCCAACCGACACTGTGGTCACTAAAATGTCAATACTAAAAGGAAGACACATCTTTAACCATATGCTAAAACAATGGTAAACGAAGTCTTTCACGACTGGATTACTTCGGATGAGATGTAGGTTATTTTGAAAACTAGGCTAGAGTAGATAGAATTTCTTACCTTCGTTGGCAATAACGTTTGAATAACCATCATATCGTGCTCCAATGTAAAGATTAGGCAAGAAAATTAAGTAAAATCTTTAGGGACACAACAGGGGTGGCTTTTCCGTCGGAAAGGTTTTGCAATCAACATCCCCATTAATTTCGTGGTAGAGAATAAAATACGTTTCCCTGCCCTCTGGTTGGAGTTTTGGACTAAGTTGCATTTCATTGACTTGTCACTCGCTTTTATACTAGTATTGTCGTACTGGGTCATATGAATGTCAGCTTATGTTTATTTGGGAAATTTAATAGCAAACATGCATTTCGCTTGGAGACGTTCTACAATTACTGTAACAATCGAAGCTATATATATATTTGATTGTTTCTGTTATTGAAGATCTTCTCCAAGCTAAATGTATGTTTCTCATGTTTATAGTATATACTCCAAGTTAAATATCAATTTATATATATAAACGCGTGTGTGAGTGGGTCCATGAACGAGGAAATTAACATTAATTTCACGTTCCGTTTATAATTGCTCAACAGCAATTACAACAGTTAATATTAATATTTTGTGGTCGAGTGGTTAGCACATCGCGCTGCGACACCAAGGGTCCCGGGTTCGAATCGCGGTCTGGCTTGGTTGTTTGTGAATGTCCATTCATCAATTTCATCATTTCATCACTCATCCCCATCTTCGCAAATTAGCCAAGAGGCACAAAACGCGAAGTAAAATAAACTAAATGAAATCAAATCAAATCAAACAGTTAATATTTGCATTCAAAGCAGTCGTTAATTACATGGTTTAAAGTCTTACTAAGCAGTTCTTGTGTTTCAATTCTTGCATATTGGATGGTTCAAATGGATCTTTTGTTACAATGCTACCATCTGAATTTGGTGAATGAAATATTGGTTTGTGGTTGATCTTATACTAAAATATTAGTAAACGAAGATTTTCAAAACACAGTTTCTTAGGGTGAAATGTATTTCATTTTGAAAACTATGCTATGCTGTGTTTGAATCTTGTGATTGTTTTTGTTAAAACTCTTCGACACCAATTCTTGATAAATTAATTAAGAGAAGTTAATGTCTCACCTGCAACCTCAAGCGAGGTTACAGTAGAATTAATCCCATTCAGAGACAGAGGTTTACAAAGAAGCTAATCTCGTGCCAGGGACCCCTTCCCTGCCCACCCGGGGTTTACAAAGAAATTAATCTCGTGCCAGGGACCCCATTCCCTTCCCTCCCTTCCCACCAAGAAAAATAATTACTTCCCTTCCCCTTCCCTCCATGAAATATAGAAAAGTAATAAAGATGGTCACCTGGTTACATGCTACCCACACAGCGGTCACTACAACGGCAATACTAATGAGGAACAAATACTTTTGACCTTACGATAAGATATTAATAAAAAAGTATTTCACGACTCAATTTCCTCTGATGAGAATTAGGCCATATTGCAAACCACGCTATGCCGTGTTTGAATTTTGTGACTGTTTTGTCAAAACTGTTCGACACCAATCCTTGATTAATACATTAAAATAAATTAATCTCTCACCTGCAACCTCAAACGAGGTTACAGTAGAATTAATCCCATCCAGGGACAGGGGTTTACAAAGAAGTTAATCTCGTGCCAGGGACCCCTTCCCTGCCCACCCGGGGTTTACAAAGAAATTAATCTCGTGCCAGGGACCCCATTCCCTTCCCTCCCTTCCCACCAAGAAAAATAATTACTTCCCTTCCCCTTCCCTCCATGATATATACAAAAGTAATAAAGATGGTAATATGTTTACATCCAACCGACACTCTGGTCACTAAAATGGTAATACTAAAAGGAAGAAACATTTTTAACCTTATGCTAAAACAATGGTAAACGAAGTCTTTCACGACTGGATTACTTCGGATGAGATGTAGGTTATTTCGAAAACTACGCTAGAGTAGATAGAATTTCTTACCTTCGTTGGCAATAACGTTTGAATAACCATCATATCGTGCTCCAATGTAAAGATTAGGGCAACAAAATTAAGTAAAATCTTTAGGGACGCAACGTCGGAAAGGCTTTGCAATCAACATCCCCAATTAATTTCGTGGTAGAGACAAAATACGTTTCCCTGCCCTCTAGTTGGAGTTTTGGCCTAAGTTTGCATAGCTTGAATAGTATTTCTTGTCATTAACTTGTCACTCGCTTTTATAGTAGTATTGTCGTACTGGGGCATATGAATGTCAGCTTATTCTTATTTGGGAAATTTAATAACAAACATGCATTTCGCTTGGAGACGTTCTACAATTACTGTAACAATCGAAGCTATATATATATTTGATTGTTTCTGTTATTGAAGATCTTCTCCAAGCTTAATGTATGTTTCTCATGTTTATAGTATATACTCCAAGTTAAATATCTATTTATATATATACACGCGTGTGTGAGTGGGTCCATGAACGAGGATATTAACATTAATTTCACGTTCCGTTTATAATTGCTCAACAGCAATTAAAACAGTTAATATTTGCATTCATAGCAGTCGTTAATTACATGGTTTAAAGTCTTACTAAGCAGTTCTTGAGTTTCGATTCTTGCATATTGGATGGTTCAAATGGATCTTTTGTTACAATGTTACCATCTGAATTTGGTGAATGAAATATTGGTTTGTGATTGATCTTGTACTAAAATATTAGTAAACGAAGATTTTCAAAACACAGTTTCTTAGGATGAAATGTATTTCATTTTGAAAATTATGCTATGCTGTGTTTGATTCTTTTGATTGTTTTTGTTAAAACTGTTCGACAGCGGTCACTACAATGGCAATATTAATGAAGAACAAATATTTTTGACCTTACGAGAAAATATTAATAAAGAAGTATTTCACGACTCAAGACAAAATACGTTTCCCTGCCCTCTGGTTGTAGTTTTGGCCTAAGTTGCATGTCTTGAATAATATTTCTAGTCATTAACTTGTCACTCGCTTTTATAGTAGTATTGTCGTACTGGGGCATATGAATGTCAGCTTATGTCTATTAGGGAAATTTAATAACAAACATGCATTTCGCTTGGAGACGTTCTACAATTACTGTAACAATCAAAGCTATATATATATTTGATTGTTTCTGTTATTGAAGATCTTCTCCAAGCTAAATGTATGTTTCTCATGTTTATAGTATATACTCCAAGTTAAATATCTATTTATATATATAAACGCGTGTGTGAGTGGGTCCATCAACGAGGAAATTAACATTAATTTCACGTTCCGTTTATAATTGCTCAACAGCAATTACAACAGTTAATATTTGCATTCAAAACAATCGTTAATTACATGGTTTAAAGTCTTACTAAGCAGTTCTTGTGTTTCGATTCTTGCATATTGGATGGTTTAAATGGATCTTTTGTTACAATGCTACCATCTGAATTTGGTGAATGAAATATTGGTTTGTGATTGATCTTATACTAAAATATTAGTAAACGAAGATTTTCAAAACACAGTTTCTTAGGGTGAAATGTATTTCATTTTGAAAATTATGCTATGCTGTGTTTGAATCTTGTGATTGTTTTTGTTAAAACTCTTCGACACCAATTCTTGATAAATTAAATAAGAGAAGTTAATGTTTCACCTGCAATCTCAAACGAGGTTACAGTAGAATTAATTCAATTCAGAGACAGGGGTTTACAAAGAAGATAATCTCGTGCCAGGGACCCCTTCCCTGCCCACCCAGGGTTTACGAAGAAATTAACCTCGTGCCAGGGACCCCATTCCCTTCCCACCCTTCCCACCAAGAAAAATAATTACTTCCCTTCCCCTTCTCTCCATGAAATATAGAAAAGTAATAAAGATGGTAACCTGGTTACATGCTACCCACACAGCGGTCACTACAATGGCAATACTAATGAGGAACAAATATTTTTGGCCTTACGATAAAATATTAATAAAGAAGTATTTTACGACTCTATTTCCTCTGATGAGAATTAAGCCATATTGCAAACCACGCTATGCCGTGTTTGAATTTTGTGACTGTTTTGTCAAAACTATTCGACACCAATCCTTGATTAATTCATTAAAATAAGTTAATCTCTCACCTGCAACCTCAAACGAGGTTACAGTAGAATTAATCCCATCCAGGGACAGGGGTTTACAAAGAAGTTAATCTCGTGCCAGGGACCCCTTCCCTGCCCACCCGGGGTTTACAAATAAATTAATCTCCTGCCAGGGACCCTATTCCCTTCCCTCCATTCCCACCAAGATAAATAATTACTTCCCTTCCCCCTCCCTGCATGAAATATACAAAAGTAATAAAGATAGTAACCTGGTTACATGCTACCCACACAGCGGTCACTACAATGGCAATACTAATGAGGAACAAATATTTTTGCCCTTACGATAAAATATTAATTAAGAAGTATTTTACGACTCAATTTCCTCAGATGAGAATTAGGCCATATTGCAAACTTCGCTATGTGATGTTTGGATTTTGTGACTGTTTTATCAAAACTGTTCGACACCAATCCTTGATTAATTCATTAAAATAAGTTAATCTCTCACCTGCAACCTCAAACGAGGTTACAGTAGAATTAATCCCGTCCAGGGACAGGGGTTTACAAAGAAATTAATCTCGTGCCAGGGACCCCTTCCCTGCCCACCTGGGGTTTACAAAGAAATTAATCTCGTGCCAGGGACCCCATTCCCTTCCTTCCCTTCCCACCAAGAAAAATAATTACTTCCCTTCCCCTTCCCTCCATGAAATATACAAAAGTAATAAAGATGGTAAACTGGTTAGATCCAACCGACAATGTGAGCACTAAAATGTTAATACTAAAAGAAAGAGACATCTTTAACCATATGCTAAAACAATGTTAAACGAAGTCTTTCACGACTCGATTACTTCGGATGAAATGTAGGTTATTTTGAAAACTACGCTAAAGTAGATAGAATTTCTTACCTTCGTTGGCAATAAGGTTTGAATAACCATCATATCGTGTTCCAATGTAAAGATTAGGGCAAGAAAATTAAGTAAAATCTTTAGGGACACATCAGGGGTGGCGTTTCCGTCGGGAAGGTTTTGAAATCAACATCCCCATTAATTTCGCGGTAGAGACAAAATACGTTTCCCTGCCCTCTGGTTGGAGTTTTGGCCTAAGTTGCATGTCTTGAATAGTATTTCTTGTCGTTAACTTGTCACTCGCTTTTATAGTAGTATTGTCGTACTGGGGCATATGAATGTCAGCTTATGTCTATTAGGGAAATTTAATAACAAACATGCATTTCGCTTGGAGACGTTCTACAATTACTGTAACAATCGAAGCTATATATATATTTGATTGTTTCTGTTATTGAAGATCTTCTCCAAGCCAAATGTATGTTTCTCATGTTTATAGTATATACTCCAAGTTAAATATCTATTTATATATATAAACGCGTGTGTGAGTGGGTCCATGAACGAGGAAATTAACATTAATTTCACGTTCCGTTTATAATTGCTCAACACCAATTACAACAGTTAATATTTGCATTCAAAGCAGTCGTTAATTACATGGTTTAAAGTCTTACTAAGCAGTTCTTGTGTTTCGATTCTTGCATATTGGATGGTTCAAATGGATCTTTTGTTACAATGCTACCATCTGAATTTGGTGAATGAAATATTGGTTTGTGATTGATCTTATACTAAAATATTAGTAAACGAAGATTTTCAAAACACAGTTTCATAGGATGAAATGTATTTCATTTTGAAAATTATGCTATGCTGTGTTTGAATTTTGTGATTGTTTTTGTTAAAACTGTTCGACACCAATTCTTGATAAATTAATTAAAAGAAGTTAATGTCTCACCTGCAACCTCAGACGAGGTTACAGTAGAATTAATCCCATTCAGAGACAGGGGTTTGCAAAGAAGTTAATCTCGTGCCAGGGACCCCTTCCCTGCCCACCCGGGGTTTACAAAGAAATTAATCTCGTGCCAGGGACCCCATTCCCTTCCCTCCCTTCCCACCAAGAAAAATAATTACTTCCCTTCCCCTTCTCTCCGTGAAATATACAAAAGTAATATAGATGGTAATCTGGTTACATCCAACCGACACTGTGGTCACTAAAATGTCAATACTAAAAGGAAGACACATCTTTAACCATATGCTAAAACAATGGTAAACGAAGTCTTTCACGACTCGATTACTTCGGATGAGATGTAGGTTATTTTGAAAACTAGGCTAGAGTAGATAGAATTTCTTACCTTCGTTGGCAATAACGTTTGAATAACCATCATATCGTGATCCAATGTAAAGATTAGGGCAAGAAAATTAAGTAAAATCTTTAGGGACACAACAGGGGTGGCATTTCCGTCGGAAAGGTTTTGCAATCAACATCCCCATTAATTTCGTGGTAGAGACAAAATACGTTTCTCTGCCCTCTGGTTGGAGTTTTGGTTAAAGTTGCATTTCATTGACTTGTCACTCGCTTTTATACTAGTATTGTCGTACTGGGTCATATAAATGTCAGCTTATGTTTATTTGGGAAATTTAATAACAAACATGCATTTCGCTTGGAGACGTTCTACAATTACTGTAACAATCGAAGCTATATATATATTTGATTGTTTCTGTTATTGAAGATCTTCTCCAAGCCAAATGTATGTTTCTCATGTTTACAGTATATACTCCAAGTTAAATATCTATTTATATATATAAACGCGTGTGTGAGTGGGTCCATGAACGAGGAAATTAACATTAATTTCACGTTCCGTTTATAATTGCTCAACAGCAATTACAACAGTTAATATTAATATTTTGTGGTCGAGTGGTTAGCACATCGCCCTGCGACACCAAGGGTCCCGGGTTCGAATCCCGGTCGGGCTTGGTTGTTTGTGAATGTCCATTCATCAATTTCATCATTTCATCACTCATCCCCATCTTCGCAAATTAGCCAAGAGGCACAAAACACGAAGTAAAATAAACTAAATCAAATCAAATCAAACAGTTAATATTTGCAATCAAAGCAGTCGTTAATTACATGGTTTAAAGTCTGTCTAAGCAGTTCTTGTGTTTCGATTATTGCATATTGGATGGTTCAAATGGATCTTTCGTTACAATGCTACCATCTGAATTTTGTGAATGAAATATTGGTTTGTGATTGATCTTATACTAAAATATTAGTAAACGAAGATTTTCAAAACACAGTTTCTTAGGGTGAAATGTATTTCATTTTGAAAATTATGCTATGCTGTGTTTGAATCTTGTGATTGTTTTTGTTAAAACTCTTCGACACCAATTCTTGATAAATTAATTAAGAGAAGTTAATGCCTCACCTGCAACCTCAAGCGAGGTTACAGTAGAATTAATCCCATTCAGAGACAGGGGTTTACAAAGAAATTAATCTCGTGCCAGGGACCCCTTCCCTGCCCACCCTGGGTTTACAAAGAAATTAATCTCGTGCCATGGACCACATTCCATTCCTTCCCTTCCCACCAAGAAAAATAATTACTCCCCTTCCCCTTCCCTCCATGAAATATAGAAAAGTAATAAAGAAGGTAACCTGGTTACATGCTACCCAGACAGCGGTCACTACAATGGCAATACTAATGAGGAACAAATTCTTTTGACCTTACGATAAAATATTAATAAAGAAATATTTCACGACTCAATTTCCTCTGATGAGAATTAGGCCATATTGCAAACCACGCTATGCCGTGTTTGAATTTTGTGACTGTTTTGTCAAAACTATTCGACACCAATACTTGATTAATTCATTAAAATAAGTTAATCTCTCACCTGCAACCTCAAACGAGGTTACAGTAGAATTAATCCCATCCAGGGACAGGGGTTTACAAAGAAGTTAATCTCGTGCCAGGGACCCCTTCCCTGCCCACCCGGGGTTTACAAAGAAATTAATCTCGTGCCAGGGACCCCATTCCCTTCCCTCCCTTCCCACCAAGAAAAATAATTACTTCCCTTCCCCTTCCCTCCATGAAATATTCAAAAGTAATAAAGATGATAATCTGGTCACATCCAACCGACAATGTGGTTATTAAAATGTCAATACTAAGAAAAAGATACATCTTTAACCATATGCTAAAACAATGGTAAACGAAGTCTTTCTCGACTCGATTACTTCGGATGAGATGTAGGTTATTTTGAAAACTACGCTGGAGTAGATAGAATTTCTTACCTTCGTTGGCAATAACGTTTGAATAACCATCATACCGTGCTCCAATGTAAAGATTAGGGCAACAAAATTAAGTAAAATATTTAGGGACACGACAGCTGTGGCCTTTCTATCGGAAAGGATTTGCAATCAACATCCCCATTAATTTCGTGGTAGAGACAAAATACGTTTCCCTGTCCTCTGGTTGGAGTTTTGGCCTAAGTTGCATGTCTTGAATAGTATTTCTTGTCATTAACATGTCACTCGCTTTTATACTAGTATTGTCGTGCTGGGGCATATGAATGTCAGCTTATGTTTATTTGGGAAATTTAATAACAAACATGCATTTCGCTTGGAGACGTTCTACAATTACTGTAACAATCGAAGCTATATATATATTTGATTGTTTCTGTTATTGAAGATCTTCTCCAAGCTAAATGTATGTTTCTCATGTTTATAGTATATACTCCAAGTTAAATATCTATTTATATATATAAACGCGTGTGTGAGTGGGTCCATGAACGAGGTAATTAACATTAATTTCACGTTCCGTTTATAATTGCTCAACAGCAATTAAAACAGTTAATATTTGCATTCAAAGCAGTCGTTAATTACATGGTTTAAAGTCTTACTAAGCAGTTCTTGTGTTTCGATTCTTGCATATTGGATGGTTCAAATGGATCTTTTGTTACAATGCTACCACCTGAATTTGGTGAATGAAATATTGGTTTGTGATTGATCTTATACTAAAATATTAGTAAACGAAGATTTTCAAAACACAGTTTCTTATAATGAAATGTATTTCATTTTGAAAATTATGCCATGCTGTGTTTGAATCTTGTGATTGTATTTGTTAAAACTGTTCGACACCAATTCGTGATAAATTAATTAAGAGAAGTTAATGTTTCACCTGCAACCTCTAACGAGGTTACAGTAGAATTAATCGCATTCAGAGACAGGAGTTTACAAAGAAGTTAATCTCGTGCCAGGGACCCCTTCCCTGCCCACCCGGGGTTTACAAAGAAATTAATCTCGTGCCAGGGACCCCATTCCCTTCCCTCCCTTCCCACCAAGAAAAATAATTACTTCCCTTCCCCTTCCCTACATGAAATATAGAAAAGTAATAAAGATGGTAACCTGGTTACATGCTACCCACACAGCGGTCACTACAATGGCAGTACTAATGATGAACAAATATTTCTAACTTTACGATAAAATATTAATAAAGAAGTATTTCACGACTCAATTTCCTCTGATGAGAATTAGGCCATATTGCAAACAACGCTATGCCGTGTTTGGGTTTTGTGACTGTTTTGTCAAAACTCTTCGACACCAATCCTTGATTAATTCATTAAAATAAGTTAATCTCTCACCTGCAACCTCAAACGAGGTTACAGTAGAATTAATCCCATCCAGGGACAGGGGTTTACAAAGAAGTTAATCTCGTGACAGGGACCCCTTCCCTGCCCACCCGGGATCTACAAATAAATTAATCTCGTGCCACGGACCCTATTCCCTTCCCTCCATTCCCACCAAGAAAAATAATTACTTCCCTTCCCCTTCCCTCCATGAAATATACAAAAGTAATAAAGATGGTAATCTGGTTAGATCCAACCGACAATGTGGTCACTAAAATGTCAATACTAAAAGGAAGAGACGTCTTTAACCATATGCTAAAACAATGGTAAACGAAATCTTTCACGACTCGATTACTTCGGATGAAATTTAGGTTATTTTGAAAACTACGCTAAAGTAGATAGAATTTCTTACCTTCGTTGGCAATAAGGTTTGAATAACCATCATATCGTGTTCCAATGTAAAGATTAGGGCAAGAAAATTAAGTAAAATCTTTAGGGACACAACATGGGTGCCGTTTCCGTCGGGAAGGTTTTGCAATCAACATGCCCATTAATTTCGTGGTAGAGACAAAATAAGTTTCCCTGCCCTCTGGTTGGAGTTTTGGCCTAAGTTGCATGTCTTGAATAGTATTTCTTGTCATTAACTTGTCACTCGCTTTTATAGTAGTATTGTCGTACTGGGGCATATGAATGTCAGCTTATGTCTATTAGGGAAATTTAATAACAAACATGCATTTCGCTTGGAGACGTTCTACAATTACTCTAACAATCGAAGCTATATATATATTTGATTGTTTCTGTTATTGAAGATCTTCTCCAAGCCAAATGTATGTTTCTCATGTTTATAGTATATACTCCAAGTTAAATATCTATTTATATATATAAACGCGTGTGTGAGTGGGTCCATGAACGAGGAAATTAACATTAATTTCACGTTCCGTTTATAATTGCTCAACAGCAATTAAAACAGTTAATATTTGCATTCAAAGCAGTCGTTAATTACATGGTCTAAAGTCTTACTAAGCAGTTCTTGTGTTTCGATTCTTGCATATTGGATGGTTTAAATGGATCTTTTGTTAAAATGCTACCATCTGAATTTGGTGAATGAAATATTGGTTTGTGATTGATCTTGTACTAAAATATTAGTAAACGAAGATTTTCAAAACACAGTTTCTTAGGATGAAATGTATTTCATTTTGAAAATTATGCTATGCTGTGTTTGATTCTTTTGATTGTTTTTGTTAAAACTGTTCGACAGCGGTCACTACAATGGCAGTATTAATGAAGAACAAATATTTTTGACCTTACGAGAAAATATTAATAAAGAAATATTTTAAGACTCAATTTCCTCTGATGAGAATAAGGCCATATTGCAAACCAGGCTATGCCGTGTTTGAATTTTGTGACTGTTTTGTCAAAACTGTTCGACACCAGTCCTTGATTAATTCATTAAAATAAGTTAATCTCTCACCTGCAACCTCAAAACGAGATTACAGTAGAATTAATCCCATCCAGGGACAGGGGTTTACAAAGAAGTTAATCTCATGCCAGGGACCCCTTCCCTGCCCACCCAGGGTTTACAAAGAAATTAATCTCGTGCCAGGGACCCCATTCCCTTCCCTCCCTTCCCACCAAGAAAAATAATTACTTCCCTTCACCTTCCCTCCATGAAATATACAAAAGTAATAAAGATGATAATCTAGTCACATCCAACCGACACTGTGATTATTAAAATGTCAATACTAAGAAAAAGAGACGTCTTTAACCAAATGCTAAAACAATGGTAAACGAAGTCTTTCACGACTCGATTACTTCGGATGAGATGTAGGTTATTTTGAAAACTACGCTAGAGTAGATAGAATTTCTTACCTTCGTTGGCAATAACGTTTGAATAACCATCATACCGTGCTCCAATGTAAAGATTAGGGCAACAAAATTAAGTAAAATATTTAGGGACACGACAGGTGTGGCCTTTCTATCGGAAAGGTTTTGCAATCAACATCCCCATTAATTTCGCGGTAGAGACAAAATACTTTTCCCTGTCCTCTGGTTGGAGTTTTGGCCTAAGTTGCATGTCTTGAATAGTATTTCTTGTCATTAACATGTCACTCGCTTTTATACTAGTATTGTCGTGCTGGGGCATATGAATGTCAGCTTATGTTTATTTGGGAAATTTAATAACAAACATGCATTTCGCTTGGAGACGTTCTTCAATTACTGTAACAATCGAAGCTATATATATATTTGATTGTTTCTGTTATTGAAGATTTTCTCCAAGCTAAATGTATGTTTCTCATGTTTATAGTATATACTCCAAGTTAAATATCTATTTATATATATAAACGCGTGTGTGAGTGGGTCCATGAACGAGGTAATTAACATTAATTTCACGTTCCGTTTATAATTGCTCAACAGCAATTAAAACAGTTAATATTTGCATTCAAAGCAGTCGTTAATAACATGGTTTAAACTCTTACTAAGCAGTTCTTGTGTTTCGATTCTTGCATATTGGATGGTTCAAATGGATTTTTGTTACAATGCTACCACCTGAATTTGGTGAATGAAATATTGGTTTGTGATTGATCTTATACTAAAATATTAGTAAACGAAGATTTTCAAAACACAGTTTCTTAGGATGAAATGTATTTCATTTTGAAAATTATGCCATGCTGTGTTTGAATCTTGTGATTGTATTTGTTAAAACTGTTCGACACCAATTCTTGATAAATTAATTAAGAGAAGTTAATGTTTCACCTGCAAACTCAAACGAGGTTACAGTAGAATTAATCGCATTCAGAGACAGGAGTTTACAAAGAAGTTAATCTCGTGCCAGGGACCCCTTCCCTGCCCAACCGGGGTTTACAAAGAAATTAATCTCGTGCCAGGGACCCTATTCCCTTCCCTCCCTTCCCACCAAGAAAAATAATTACTTCCCTTCCCCTTCCCTACATGAAATATAGAAAAGTAATAAAGATGGTAACCTGGTTACATGCTACCCACACAGCGGTCACTACAATGGCAATACTAATGAGGAACAAATATTTTTAACTTTACGATAAAATATTAATAAAGAAGTATTTCAAGACTCAATTTCCTCTGATGAGAATTAGGCCATATTGCAAACAACGCTATGCCGTGTTTGGATTTTGTGACTGTTTTGTCAAAACTGTTCGACACCAATCCTTGATTAATTCATTAAAATAAGTTAATCTCTCACCTGCAACCTCAAACGAGGTTACAGTAGAATTAAACCCATCCAGGGACAGGGGTTTACAAAGAAGTTAATCTCGTGCCAGGGACCCCTTCCCTGCCCACACGGGGTTTACAAAGAAATTAATCTCGTGCCAGGGACCCCATTCCCTTCCCTCTCTTCCCACCAAGAGAAATAATTACTTCCCCTCCCCTTCCCTCCATGAAATATACAAAAGTAATAAAGATGATAATCTGGTCACATCCAACCGACACTGTGGTTATTAAAATGTCAATACTAAAAGGAAGAGACATCTTTAACCATATGCTAAAACAATGGTAAACGAAGTCTTCATGTCTTGAATAGTATTTCTTGTCATTAACTTATCACTCGCTTTTATAGTAGTATTGTCGTACTGGGGCATATGAATGTCAGCTTATGTCTATTTGGGAAATTTAATAACAAACATGCATTTTGCTTGGAGACGTTCTACAATTACTGTAACAATCGAAGCTATATATATATTTGATTGTTTCTGTTATTGAAGATCTTCTCCTAGCCAAATGTATGTTTCTCATGTTTATAGTATATACTCCAAGTTAAATATCTATTTATATATATAAACGCGTGTGTGAGTGGGTCCATGAACGAGGAAATTAACATTAATTTCACGTTCCGTTTATAATTGCTCAACAGCAATTACAACAGTTAATATTTGCATTCAAAGCAGTCGTTAATTACATGGTTTAAAGTCTTACTAAGCAGTTCTTGTGTTTCAATTCTTGCATATTGGATGGTTCAAATGGATCTTTTGTTACAATGCTACCATCTGAATTTGGTGAATGAAATATTGGTTTGTGATTGATCTTGTACTAAAATATTAGTAAACGAAGATTTTCAAAACACAGTTTCTTAGGATGAAATGTATTTTATTTTGAAAATTATGCTATACTGTGTTTGAATCTTGTGATTGTATTTGTTAAAACTGTTCGACACCAATTCTTGATAAATTAATTAAGAGAAGTTAATGTTTCACCTGCAACCTCAAACGAGGTTACAGTAGAATTAATCCCATTCAGAGACAGGGGTTTACAAAGAAGTTAATCTCGTGCCAGGGACCCCTTCCCTGCCCACCCGGGGTTTACAAAGAAATTAATCTCGTGCCAGGGACCCCATTCCCTTCCCTCCCTTCCCACCAAGAAAAATAATTACTTCCCTTCCCCTTCCCTCCATGAAATATAGAAAAGTAATAAAGATTGTAACCTGGTTACATGCTACCCACACAGCGGTCACTACAACGGCAATACTAATGAGGAACAAATACTTTTGACCTAACGATAAGATATTAATAAAAAGTATTTCAAGACTCAATTTGCTCTGATGAGAATTAGGCCATATTGCAAACCACGCTATGCCGTGTTTGAATTTCGTGACTGTTTTGTCAAAACTGTTCGACACCAATCCTT